>NC_056733.1:409039084-409176584 GCF_019279795.1 Protopterus annectens | reverse complement strand
CTTCAGACCAGTTTTACATAAAGAAGGTTTGTGGTCTGCACTGTAGTGGCAGAACAGGTAGCTTACATCCTTCTAAGTTGGGAACTGCTGATTGAGGGCTCAGTGTCTGTTATTCTAAAAGTGTATTAATTCTGGTTTAAGCACTTGGGATTGAGGCCAGTTATTTTACATTAAGAGGGTTCGTGTTCTGAACTCTTGTGGAAGGAGAGGCTGGACTCTGTCCTTCTGAGCTGGGAATTTCTGGTTAAAGCTTATAGTGCCTGCATATTTGAACTGCTTCTTACTGAAATTGGTACACCTTGTTTGCTGTAGCATAGACTAGATCCAGACCTGCTGAATCTAGCTTTGTTTGTATAACTTGAGCACTAATCCAGACATTCTTTAAAGTATTCAGTTGCATTTATTACTGCTGGTAGTAACTTGATTAAAGTGTAGCTATCATTTCTAAGTCTTTTGGATTAAGCACTTGGGCTTCAGACCATTTGTTTTACATTAGGAAGGTTTGTGGCCTGCACTGTGGTGGCAGGACAGGTAGCTTACATCCTTCTAATTTGGGAACTGCTGATTGAGAGCTCAGTGTCTGTTATTCTAAAAGTGTATTAGTTCTGGTTTAAGCACTTGGGCTTCAGGCCAGTTATTTTACATTAAGAAGGATTGCGGTTTGCACTCTTGTGGGAGGAGAGGCTGGACTCTGCCCTTCTGAGCAGGGAATTTCTGGTTAAAGGCTTATAGTGCCTGCATATTCTAACTGTTTCTTACTGAAATTGGTACACCTTGTTTGCTGTAGCATAGACTAGATCCAGGCCTGCTGAATCTAGCTTTATTTGTATGCTTGTTGTTTGTTTATTTCCCTGAAATGCTAATTCCACCTAAAACACGGCCTTTTAGCACTTCTGTGGATCCCTAGTGATATCTGCATTGCTTACTGTACTTATTTCCTTGTTTCACTTGAAAGAAAGTTACTGTCTGTTGTTTTTGCATTTAAGTTACCTGTAACACATTGCATTTAAGTTACCTGGCACTTGCTCACTAAAGCAATTATATAAGTCAGCTCTAAAAAATTAAGAGCACTACACCCTCACAAACTCCCCTTGAGTACCTTGTTCCCCATTGGCCCTTTTTTTCAATTATAAAGGAATTCCCAATACTAGTCTAGGTCAGTTGTCATTCTCCTCTCCGGTCCAGCTGGTGAATCTGGGAATCTTGAGGCAATGTTACAACTGCCTCATGTACACAGACAACCCTCTCCTCCTCCCAACAAATTCCAACACATGTGAGAGATGCAACCATATAGCCAAACTGGAGGCTAAGCTCTCTTAACTCAGTACTGGCGTAACCAGTCAGGAGGAGAAGGAAACCACACTCACTACAATTCCAGTCTCACACAGACCTACCACGACAACAAACCAAACACATAAACACACAAAAACATACTCGGAGGCTCTAAATAAAAATCTGCCTAAGCAGCAGAGACCTCCAAAGCAGGCACCCAAGCAACCGCTACCCCAAAACAAAACACGTGCAACACATAGCTCACAAAGCCAGTGTGCCAAACAGTCACAGCCCTTAAGGCTAAACAACACACCTGATACACTTGTAATAGGTGACTCTATCGTCAGGCACACTGACGTCCCACTCACCAGGCTGAACAAGGAGAAGGTCACGGTGAGCTGCCTGTCGGGAACTAGGATCCGCCACATAACACAAGCACTCAGGTCACTCCAAGGCAAGTACAAATATGACTCAGTCATTGTCCATGCTGGTGTGAATGACCTGAGATGTACCTCCCTGGACTACATGAAAAGAGACATAGAGGAGCTCTCTGAGCATGTAGCCCAGGCCGTTATGACCCTGACCTTGAGTAGCATCTTACCCTCACCAAGAATGATGCCACAATATGAAGACAAGATGATCAATTTCAACAATTGGCTTAAGTGTTGGTGTCATTCAAAGGGGATCCAATGCCTGTCAGCCTGGGATGACATGCTCGACAAGCCACGATGCTTCGCTAGGGACGGCTTGCACCTGTCACCCCTGGGCTTTCGGATATTGGCAAAGGCTCTTGCTACCCCATAGTGCCTTTTTTAGGCAAGGCTCAAAAAACAAACCCGCCTCCATAGGTATCACAAGGGATAAGAAACTAAGAGTAATGCTACTCAACGCCAGAAGTCTAAACCTCAAGATGCACCGACTCGAAACTCTCCTTAGCATGGACAACATCGATAACTGTCCAGTAACAGAAACCTGGTTCAAGGCTCGAGAGCACCCCAGCACTACCAGGTTATACCTCATACCATGCTTTCGCCCCAAAACTTGGACCGAACCACAAAAGGAGGGGAGTATCAATATTCGTCAAAGATACCCACACCTCCAGGTTGGTGGCACAGCACGAAGCATCAGAGACTATCCATGTGCAACTAACTGTGGGTAAAACTGCCTTCCAGTTTATAGCCTGCTACAGACCACCCTCCCAAACACAGGAACCCCACTCGGCCTTCCTGAGAATACTGGAAAATATGAAGGTCTCTCCAAACACCATTATATTGGGCGACTTCAACTACCCAAACATAGACTGGGAGCATTACTCTAGCTCCAACACCCTAGCCCAAAGGTTCCTAGAATTTATAAACTCAAATGCTATGGAACAACTTGTTACCACTCCCACAAGAGGGGAAAACATACTGGACCTGATCATCACCGATATGGGGACGCTATGCTCCAGACCAGAAGTGTATGCCTCACTGGTAAGATCAGACCATAAACTAATCTCACTGGATATTCACATCCCGACCCCACCCCCTGCCCAGAAAACCACAGTGAAAAACTTCTCTAAAGCAAATTTCACACGCCTCAAAACCGAGGCGAAATCCTTCAAAGTCCCGCCTGTGGAAAATACGGCCCAGACCGCAGAATCCTTTATAAGCATTCTATGAACACCTTCAGGAATGCATGGATCATCAATCCCAAATAAAACCAAGACCCAATCCTCCAAAGCAGGCGTCCTGTCTGGTGGACCCCAGCCATAAACAAACTATACAATAGAAGGAGGAAGCTACTACATGATAGAGCAAAATCCCAAAAGGAAGGCATCTCTGATCAGTATTAGCAAAAACTATGGGCACTCATAAAATCGTCTAAGGCCAGCCGAGAAAAATTGCACAGGACACTAAGGATAATCACAAGGCTTTCTTTAGCTATGTTAGGAACCTGGGTGGGAATTCCCAGATATGCTCAGAATTAGTCCAAAATGACAAAAATACACAGAGCCCACAGACATTGCCAACATCCTAGCTGACAGGTTCAGTGCAAACTTCTCCCTCCCACCAAAAGGGCAAATATCTATCCCAACAGAGTGCTGCCCCTGACATCTCAGATGCTCAGGTAAGAGCCGCCTCCAAAGCAAAAACACAGCATCAATGGGACCAGATGGTGTCCCGGCTGCATCCTACATGAACTCCAAGAAGAGCTAAACCCAAACATAAAACTACTGTTCAATCTTAGCCTTACTACAGGATATGTACCCAAAGAGTGGCATACAGCAACAGTGGTCCCTCTCCACAAAGGTGGTGCCTCAACGGATCCTGGAAACTATCGCCCCATAAGCCTGACTAGCTTGGTCTGCAAAGCTATGGAAAGGATCATCATGGACCTCATAAATAAAGATATTGGGGACCTACAGACACTGGATCCTACCCAGTTTGGCTTTGTTAAGGGCAGATCCTGCCTCTTAAACCTGGTCGACTTCTTTGAAACAGTCACTAAGGCCATTGACGAGGGGAAGGTGGTCCACACAGCCTACCTGGACCTAGCAAAAGCCTTCGATACAATACCCCACTCGGGCATTATAGATAAGCTCACCAGCTTAAATATAAACCCCTATGTCACTAGATGGGTTGCAAACTGGCTCAAGGACAGAACCCACATGGTTAGAATTGTGGGAGCCATGTCAGACTCCAAACCAGTTACAAGTGGCGTCCCACAAGGCTCAGTCCTGGGACCTCTCTTGTTCGGTATATATTTCTCGGCGGTACAGGCCAACACGGAAGGACTGTGGCTGTCCAAGTTCGCAGATGACTGCAAACTGGGCGCCATAATCAACTCTCCAGCCGACACAAGCATCCTCCAAAAGGGCCTCATAGAAACAGACAACTGGTGCCAGAGCCATGGCCTCAAGCTAAACGCCAAAAAGTGTATAGTCATCCCTTTGGCAAAACAAAGTGCCCACAAATTACCGCATAGGTGGTAATCCATTAAGTACAGAAGAAGTCATTAGGGACCTGGGGACCCAAGTTGATAGTAATCTCTCATTTGACAACCACGTGGCCAAAGTGGTTAGGAAAACATTTTATATAGCCCACCTAATCATGAAGGGATTCACATCTAGATCAGGGGATGTCATCGTGCCTCTTTACTCATCCCTCATCAGGCCCATAATTGAGTACAATGCCCCTTTTGGGATGTACCTTACCAGACACCTGCAGCAACTGGAAAGACCCCAAAAGTACCTCACCAAGAGGATTAAAGGGCTCAAACAGATGCCATATGCTGCCCGGTTAAAGAAACTCCAGCTCTACTCAGTGGCATACCGCCTGCTCAGAGGCGATCTGTGCCTGACGTATAAAGCCATGTCCAACCCGGAATTAATGGACATGCTGCACCTCAGAAAATCCAAATCCCATCGAGCTACGCGCTCAAGAGACTTAACCTCAGCACTGAAATAAATAGGACATGCTGGAGGGACAGATTCATAACCCAGAGGCTCCCTTCACTCTGGAATAAAATCCCAGTCCAGTTTAGGCAGAGAGCCACATTGACTCTCTTCAAGAAGAATCTTGATGAGTGGATGGAGATCGTAGGTTTACCCTGGCTATCACTTCTGTGTCACTGTTAGACAGAGGCACAGTATACTAACCTCAAAAGAAGGCATAGCAAAATTAATTTAAAATGGGTAGCGAAAGCCAAACACACTCTGGCTAGGCTTATAAATGCCCTAGGGCAGATAGTCTAGTATGAATCTATGAACCTATGAACCTATGAATAAAATATATAACACAAGGGACACATAAAAGTGTACCTAGAAGAGAGGACAATACTACAACAGGTATGTGAAACATATATGCATGTAATTGAATGTAGTACTTGGTCTGTAATAATGGGATAGATGATGTGGAAAGATTTATATGTGCCATCAAGAGTTGTTGTTGTAATGATGTCCTGCTGAACAACTGCTATGGACATAGCATCTGGCCATGTGGGCACTGGGCCATACCTGTCAACTGTGCAGATCAGCCTGAATGACAAGATGTAAGCCATCATAGTGTGTGTTCTGTACTTCAAGACATGTATATTAGTGTGGGAAATAGCTGGTGGTGTAAGTAATGATGTTATGATGGACACATGAGTTTCAGACCTCACCACCTGCAGGACAGTCATGGTAATGTGAAATGTATCATGCACAAACGCAATAGGTTTGTAATAGGCTTACCTGCAATCTGTCCCTATATATACCCCCCTAAGGTTAGGCTGTGCCAACATGTGACACCCATCTGTTTTCTAGCAAGGCAGAACAGTGCAGCTGTGGTGGAAGGAGAGTTAGAGAGTGCGGACCTGATGTTTAAATGCACTCCAGATATATATATATATATATATATATATATATATATATATATATATATATATATATATGTGTGTGTGTGTGTGTGTGTATGTCACACACACACACACACACACACATATATATATATATATATATATATGTATATATACATAGATATATATATAAATATATATATATATATATATATATATATATATATATATATATATATATATATATATATATATATATATATATATATATATATATATATGTGTGTGTGTGTAAATACATTTCCCCTACTATTGAATGACAGTGCTGCACAATATGTGTGAGAAAACATCACACATATCTATACACACACACACACACACACACACACCCACACACCCACACACACGCACATATATATATATATATATATATATATATATATATATATATATATATATATACATGTAGTAAGAGGGTGCGAAATGGACAGTTATGTCTGGTGTGAATTCCATGTTGGGAACACATTGCCCTTGTTTGTGTAGGTGAGATTGGTATGTTGGGGAAGGATAGCAGGTATATTTGGGGAGGTAGGTTGGGTTGGAAGACAGACAAGACAGTATAGAGGGGTGGTATTTGACACATGTGGTAAGTAAACACCTTGGATGGGGAGTGGTGTTTGGAAAGTGGAAGTCCATGAGCCACCAAATGGAAATATTTGGACCATTGTTCCCACCCATGGGCAGTCACAACTGCACCTTCATGGCCCTGAAGGTGCCTGGGCTGGGGGCCGAGCAGGAAGAGCATACGGACCCTGCAATTGTGTACTGAGGGCCTCAAGGTGGTGTAGCACATCCTACAAGTCTCTGTGGAGCTGTCTATGCACCAGGCCCTGGACCTGACTACAGGTGACAGGATCCTGTCTGTGTGTGCTTCCAGGGAAGAATGAGCACCATCCCCTGAGGTGGTTCCACCTGAAGGTAGTGGAGGACCAGCAGATGATGAGGTCCCGGGGTGGGTCCCAGATGTGCTGTGGCCTGGTAACATGGCCAGATGAGGTGGGAGATGTGGTTCTGCTGGGAACTGGCTTCCCAAACATGCTATTGTGTCATAGTTATAGAACATATGTGGGTAGTAATAGTCTACACATTCCAGGATTACGTGTAACAGCATGCATAGATATCCCCATTAACACAACACACCAGATTTGGAGTAGTCACATAGCAAACAGAACACATGCATATATGGAACCATAGTGGCCGTTACAATGGCATGCAGGTGACATTGTTAATAAGAGGCCACCGATGATAGTGTTTCAACATGGAACATGACTAGAAACACATTCCACAATTTGTTGTACAATATGATATATGTCCCAATGGGTCCACTTTGTAATTTCGAATCCCGAATTTCAGTATTTCAAACTTACAAAGTCAAACACTCACATTTCCAAAACCGGCAGAAGCATGGAATTCAAAATAATGAAGTATCTATATTTTGAATTTCAACTTCCGGTGGTATGGAATGTGGATGTTTAGGTTTTATTTTGGTAAGTTTGTGTGTGTTAGTATGTTGGTTAGGGGTTTAGTGTGTATAAGTGTGTGTTGTGACTGTTGTGTGTGTTTGAGGGACTGTAAGATGTGTATGTGTGAGTTTCATTTCTGTTACTGTTTGTGCGATCTCGGAGTTAGAATATACAAGTAGGGGGGTGTGGGGGCAAAGCCAGGAGTAGTTTAGATTAGTTTGATTGTGGGGGGAGTTTTGTGTGTGTTTATATGTGTGCTGTATGTGTAGTGTGAGTGCGAGATTTTGAATTTCGCGGTTGTGTGTTTTCAAGTTTGTGAGTTTGGTTGGGTTTTCGACTTTGTGGTTTCGGAATACTGAAATTCGGGATTTCAGTATTTCGAAATTACAAAGTGGACCCGTCCCAACAGTAGATTGGCTGTAAACATACCCACTGAGTTGTGTGTTCAAATTATTGTTGCAGATATGGTGGGGGGGGGGAGACAGAGATGTGAATTAACAAGTATTATATTCTTGCAGTATGAGGTCCTCAGACCTTTTTTCTCTTCAGTCTATTCCCCCCAGGAAAATGTGGTTAGAGTAAACCACCTGGTGCAGCACTACCACACCCTTTTTGGTGTTACAGCCCATGATCTGCTGGAGAAGCCCGCCCTGTGGAATGAGCTCGTCCAGAGGATAAACGATGTTGGCCTGCATAACAGCAGTTATGAGCAGGTCTGACATCGTTGCACTGACTTACTCTGCCACACCCATCAGTGTGCTGCTGCAGTTAGGATGGACCGGCTAGACACAGGAGAGGTCATGCCATCCAGCCCTCCTGACACATGCTGAGGAGCTCCTCGCCAGCCTCAGGGCACCTGCCCACCAGCAAAGACAAGATGCTGCAGATAGCATTGTGGAGGTGGGTGCTACCCACACAATGGACAAGGAGCATGCAGGTAAATCCCCAGGGCACATCAGTAGACCACTGTTGCTTATCCATCTTCATCCGTGGAGTTTAATTATGCATATGTGAGATAAAATATATATAGTTGCTGCATTGTAGTAATAAACAGATGTGCATAATCGGTAGTATTGTGGGTTTGTACTGTTGATGCACTGAAATGCTGCTCCCACCCTGTACCAATGTCACAGACTTGGCTACTGACATCACATGTGTCATACAACTATGTAAGTCCCCGTGGTATACCTCTGGGGCAGCAGCCTGTAGCTGGTGATTATGGTGTTGTTTTTTCAGGTTTGCCAATACACCGGCCATGTTATGGCCATGGTATTTGCCATGCACACATTTAACACACCAAACCATAATGCATGCTGTACATGTTCACTTATTGTTGCTGTTAACTGCACTGCAGCACAGTGGTCACCATGGTGGCATATCTGAATGGTATTCCCCCCTTGGCTGACCTGGTGTGACTTTGTTTGAACTCTACAGTTCCCTACAAAACAGTGTCTACAGGACTGCAATCAGTTTCTCTCAACATTTAAACAGATTGAACTCTACAGTTCCCTACAAAACGGTGTCTACAGGACTGCAATCAGTTTCTCTCAACATTTAAACAGAGTAGGTTACACACAAAAAGCATTTGTTAAGCTTTCACTTACAGTGCTTTGTAATTAAGCAGGTCACCATATTGGTCAGCCATAGGGCTCTTTGTTTCTACTTGAGTGGTTGCCTCCTTCCCCTGTAATTGCAGTAAACTGACTCTTACATTAGAGCTGTAATACTTACCTTATAGCTTTAGGACACCTTATGAAACCTTATAAACTGCAATAGCCCCGCTACTGACTTTGCTGAATTTCTGTGGTAATATTTGTGTTTAAACTGAACCTGTACCTAGAGAAAGTATATAATCCGAGCTCCTCCTTGCTGCATGTGTTTTTTAATGTTTAAATTGCACACACACATTGAAGAAGTGCTTTTATGACTTGAATAACTTGGGCTAGCTATACCTGAAGTGCTTTTACTGGCAATTTTCTAGTTGTACAATTGTGAATAATTGATTTAGTTTTTCTGGTATATCTTTAAAATCTGGCAAGTGTTTATTTACTGCATTGCTCTCTTGCTTAGGTTTCTTAGCTATAAATCTTAGTTCATTCTGAAGTATGCTACTTTACCCCCCACCAAACCTTTCTGAATGCATTATTATATAATAACTGCCTGTTGGTGTCTTCATGCTTACCCTAGAATTTCTGCTTTTCTCTTTTCCTAGTTGAACTCTACAGTTCCTACAAAACGGTGTCTACAGGACTGCAATCAGTTTCTCTCAACATTTAAACAGAGTAGGTTACACACAAAAAGCATTTGTTAAGCTTTCACTTACAGTGCTTTGTAATTAAGCAGGTCACCATATTGGTCAGCCATAGGGCTCTTTGTTTCTACTTGAGTGGTTGCCTCCTTCCCCTGTAACTGCAGTAAATTGACTCTTACATTAGAGCTGTAATACTTACCTTATAGCTTTAGGACACCTTAGGAAACCTTGTAAACTGCAATAGCCCCTTCGTTAAGCCCTGCTTCGCTCGGACTCTCTTCACTCCCCTCCCTGCCCCCAATTTCCTCCCGCCCCAGTACCACTAAATTTATAGTACTATAGCCACTCCCCCACTTTCTAGATCCTATCTGCTTTCATCTGGGATAATTCCACCCACCCCTATTCTACTACCTACATTTAATAGCACCTATTAGCTTTCATCTGGCATTCTCCCATCCCCCCTTCCAGTACCTTTACCTCACCACTCTATCTTCTGGTGTTGCATCACCAGGTAAAACAGTTCCTTCACTCACTAGCTGAATCACATATAATGATATACTCCACTTTACTACCCCTCTTGTTCACATCCCTCTTGTTCACACCATACCTCCTTACCTTGTATGAAAACCAGTTTCTTACGGGATTTCAGGTCCCAAAAGGCCATACTATCACCCCAGCTGTAAAGCCTTCCACCTTCAGCCATACTTACAGTACCAGATCCTATCCAACATCTTGTTCAGTCTATCAACATCTCAACCCCAGGCACATTAGCTCTAGATCCAAACACTACCACAAACTAATAAACAAATTCCTGAAGTTCATCACCAAGTATAGACTCAACCTAATACTTGGTGGTGAGATTCACCCCAGCCCTGGCCCACTCACTTCAGATACACATACCCCCTCTACCTGTAATCTAAGCTACAAACCTACAATTAATAGGCCAACTAACTCTCTCCTAGTCTGTCATCTCAATATTAGAAGCATTAATAACAAGGTACATGAATTGCATGCACTTCTGGATGTCCACTCGTCTGAGATTCTCTGTTTATCTGAAACCTGGTTAAAACCTAACACTAAAGACAATGAAGTGTTACCACCTGGGTACAACATACACAGGCTGGATCGTGCTTCGAGGAAGGGGGGTGGGGTAGCTGTACTCTCTAAATCTGAGTTGAATGTCACCATAGATGTAATACAACCTCCTCAGATTAATAAATCTGAGATTCTTGCCACCAAATTGCAACTTAATAAAAATAAATGCATTAATATCATCTGTATGTACATTCCCCCAGGTAACAATATATCTACATTTGAAGATATCCTGCACTGGTTATCATGTCACTACCCCCAAGAAACCCTACTACTTGGAGACTTTAACATAGACTGGGGCACCTGTTCCTTAGAATCCCCAACCACCCATATTAACCTGCATGCATTTACACAAATCATATCCACCCCTACCAGGATAGGTAAACCCAACCAAAAAGAAAGTATACTTGACTGGGTACTCATAAACAGTCACCCCCAACTGTACACCTCTGGTACCCTCCTTAATGGCCTAAGCGATCACCTTCTCACATATGTAATTAAGCACAAAACCATTAATTCAAAACAACCCTTACTCAGAAAGGTTAGAAACAATAAAAACTTTGACCCTGCCAAATTCCAACAAGAACTAAACTCATGTAATTGGTCTATTCTAAAACACCTCCCCTTAGAGGAAGCAGTAGCATACTTTAACAGCAAATTCCTTGAGATCCTTGATTTGCATGCACCTGTTCGTTCAAAGAGAACCAAGGCAAAAACTGCACCATGGCTTTCTATAGAGTCTAAACTCAAAATTACCCTTAGAAACAAAGCATGGGCTTTATGGCGTTCTTCTAAAGACCCTCAAGATCACATTAAATACAGGCAATCCAGGAACGAAACCAAAAATCAATTTTACAAGACAAAAACAATACTACTGTAATTTACAGACAGTAAATCAAAATAACCCTCAGAAGTTTTGGGCAGGTTTAAATAATCTACTACATCCTGGACAAACTTCAACCCCAATCCCTGCTGTTACTATTGATAAAACCCTGAAGATGTTTCTGATAGTTTTAACCAATTCTTTACTGAGACAATCCAAGCCCTAGCTAGCTAACTACCTCCTAGCTCCCTGGTCCTGAAAGTAGCACCCCTAGAAACGTACTTGCATTCAGCTTTCAACCAGTCGCCACTTCACTTATCCGCACCTTGATCAAAAAATTAAAACCCACTACACTTTCTGCCGATCAACTCCTGCAGTACCTACAAAAATCAGCTGATGCTATTGCTTACCCCGTCTCAATACTAATCAATCGAACCATAATAGAAGCTAAAATTCCCACCATCTGGAAAATATCCTATGTAATCCCACTTCACAAAGGAGGCAGCTCTACTGAATTCTCCAATTATAGGCCAATAGCTATACTCTCTCCACTTGCAAAGATTATGGAAAAATGTATTCATAGACAACTCATGCACCACCTAATCCAAAATCGCCTTATGGCAGACACTCGGCATGGCTTCCGTCCTCATCACAGCACTACTTCAGCCCTCCTAGCCTTTACTAACACCATAAACCATAATCGCAACAATAATTATATATCCTCAGCCCTCTTTTTGGATCTTTCCAAGGCATTCGATATGGTTGATCACCAACTTTTAATCCACACCCTGCAAACATTCTGTCTAGATACTGGAGCCCTCCAATGGTTTCAATCCTACCTGAATGGTCAACAGCAGGCTGTCCTCTGGCAGAACAAACTCTCCAACCTTCTACCAAACACCCTCGGAGTACCACAAGGCTCTATACTAGGGCCCTTGCTGTTCTCCATCTTCATTAACGACCTTTATACTGTCATCCCAAAAGTCAGCTGTATCCAATATGCTGATGACTCTACTCTGATTTGCTCAGCCACATCTCCAGTAGAGTTATGGTCGGCTACCCAGACCACCTTCAATACAATAGAAAACTGGCTTTCTGAACATCGTCTGATCCTAAATCCCAAAAAAACTAAAATGCTGTTATTTTCACCAACACGTAGGTCTACCGCTTTCACCTTTACCATAAAATCAAATGATGGCACAATAATCTCCCCTGACCCATCTACAAAACTATTAGGTGTCATCATAGACAATAATCTCAAATTTGACTTACATGTTAACCAAACTATCAAAACCATCAATAAAAAACTAAGGTCACTTTACAGAATAAAAGCCTTCCTAACCCCTCCAGCTAAAATTGCCATAGCTCGCTCTCACCTTCTTTCAACCCTTCTGTATGCATCCCCTCTACTCTCGAATTTGAACAAGACTGTCCTTAACAAACTCTCAATTTGCTACAACCACATTGCCAGGTTTGCCACTGGGCTGCCTTTTAGGACACATCATTGCATCAATCTAAATCAGCTTGGTTGGCTTGAACTACCTAGCCTAATCCAGTATAACCAACTGATTATGGCCTATAAAATCCTCTATAATCCGGACAATACTCCTGCACTTAAAAATATTATCACCCCTATAACAATCCTAGACCGCTTGATCCTCTAACAAACTACTAATTCAGACTAGCAAAATTAATAACACAGCCGGTGATTCTCTCTTTGCAAACTCTGTAAGTAGATCCTGGAACTCTCTTCCAGCTGATATTACCTTACTTTCCACCTTAGGTCAATTTAAAACTAGACTCAAACAACATTTGTCACTTAACTGGCTATGTCAATGTATCAAGCCTGGCTAACTCGAATGTGTAAAAATCTGTTAACCAGTTTACTGTGTAATTTAATTTAATCCTGACTTGTGCTCAGGACTAACTGTAACCTGTGGAACTTGTTTAACTTGCTTACTTATGTAATCTTTGTAAATAGTCTGTTTGTAATATGTAATGCTGGTATTATGTAATGCTGCATCTGCTTACCCTTGGAGCTTTTCTCCCCGGGCCTCCACTGAAAATGGACATGCATCCAGTCGGACTATCCCAGTCAACAAATGTAAAATAAATAAAATAAATAAATAAATAAAATAAATGTAAGAGTCCTGCAATACAACTAACAACCTGTCATTGCAAGATGTGTGCACAGAGATGAATATAATGGTTGGACAAATGCCCTGTAGTAGGAACATGTCTGAAACATCACCCTTATACAGTGTTACAACAGTGTATATACCACTATTACAATGGCAACTGTTACAGATCTACACAACGGCATATCACAATACTGCATTCCACAACCCTTACAGCCTGTAATGTGGTCCTAAGATGAGCAATGAATGTGTAATATGGAATCCTATGTTAGGACAGCAAATCTGGGGAATACATACCTTAACAAGCACTGGAAGAATATGTGTGCATATACTCCAAATAACATATAGTGGAAGCAGCTTTTGTGGTACTGACAGCATTCACTCTTCATGAGTATGCACCTTCCAGCAAGTACAGGTCCTCAATGTCACACCAAGAAATGGTCTGCTGCCCAAGACGTATGTCCATCACATTTGCCCACTCACCTGCAACAGAGGCAGCAGTGGCTTGTGCACATCTTACAAGCCATGGAATGGATCCCATTCCCAACAGGTAGCAGGCAGGAGTGGGACATGTAGCCTTACCTCACCATTGCATATACCATGGCAAACAGTGCAGACAGTCATGTATGTGACGAGGATGTATGGGACAACATTAATGTAGAAAATAAACAGATGGCCATCCAAGACAGATGACGACACAAGTTGCTAACTGGTCATGGAGGCTGCCTAGTAACATGCCACAACACTGAGGGAGTTGCAGGAATGTCTAGCAAGTACTGGCTGTGCAGTACCTGTGTTGACAATTGCCTGGACTCTGCATAAGTGTGGCCCATGGGTTAGGTAATCAAATGGGACAGTTGTTCCACAGGAAACATCAGCCAGGTCTCTCTACAGATAGCATATGCATAACATCAAAAGTTCCCCAAAGGCTTGTGTTGCAAGTGTAATGGTGTACCAAGACCAAGTTCGAAACCTACAGACAGTATCAATTAAGATACAAGTGCTGCACAAGCAACACCTCACTCCACCTCAGGACCACCATCCCAATCTGTACCTTGCTGGTGCCAGTGTACACCTGTATGTTTGCCATTCATTAGCAGGGACTAGGCTGGTACACATGGTGTTCTGAATTTGGGACAATGAAAAATGACACTCATGTGTAGCCCATAGTTGTCAAGCATCTGCAAAAAAATCTAAGGATGGGGAGGGGTGTCATTCTGAAACACAACAGTGAACTGAAGCAGATATCCAAACCTCACTAAGAATGGCTGTATCTGCACACAGTCAAGGTCATGAATTGTGGCAGACATAACCTTGACTCCACAGCAATAGTGAAGGCACTGTGTGACCTCCAAGGGTTGTGGACATGAGTTGACCTTGCAATCTTGCAGAGTTGGGGGACATTTGTAGGGCAGAGTGACCAAATACTGGCAAGTGCAAATGGCCCATGCTAGTATATCCCTTCCAGGAATAGTGACTGTTGTAGTACACTTAACAGATGGTGCAACAAACCATCATGTTAAGGATGAGCACACTTATGCACCCACAGATTGTATGCATCTCAGTCAGCATCTGCACAACTAACACGTGTTTCATACTGCATTAGATTGCACAGGTCATATGTCACATATCAGGTTCGTGTAATGTTAACATATGCAGTATTGTGGCCCATGGCATATCAGGGAAGAGGGTGCCATGTCAATAAGGGTGTGTACACTGCTCATAGCCACAGTAAGGTTTGAAGGTTGTCGGTGTAATTGTATTTTATTGGTCATGCATGCACCACTGATGATGAGATCTGCAAATCAGACATCAGGCATTCAGTATTGACATCTGTCCACATATCATCCCAAGTATGTGTCGGACAAACACATAGGGGCTGTGAGCAGCAGAGCAAACATAACTGACACACATATACACATTCAGCAATGGTGTGTACGCCTGTGAGGTATGGTGCACAGTACATGCCAGGGTGCTGAACAGGTACACAGCAATACTGTTTACATGGGAGTAGTGTGTTCCAGGAGAAGGGGCATCACCTACTAACACAACCCATGCATCACAGAGATGTATAATGTTGGTAACAGGGATTAACTATAGCTGCAGTGCATGCTGTTGAGTGCCATATGTCATGCATGTTGACTGATGGGTAATGAGAGGTCTGTGTGTAATATCTTTGTGCAACCTCACCTGTAAGTGTGTGTGTGTGTGTGTGTGTGTGTGTGTGTGTGTGTGTGTGTGTGTGTGTGTGTGTGTGTGTGTGTGTGTGTACAGTTAAGCAATGACGTACAAGTCTTATAGTGCATTTCTTGTTTTCCCCTCACAGGTGGTGAGGTGGGTCAGGGTCCCTCCTGCAGGCAAACTGATGTTAGTGTCCATACAGACACTGACAATGATGATAGGTGTGTTGAGGCACAGGTAGGGTTGTCAGGGACTGAAGCTGCATCATCGTTTGACATCCCACTGTTATCCACCCCACCCCTGCACACAGTCACATTGTCTATACATACCCCATCACCAGTGGTCATAGATGAGGGACAGTTGGCAGGTGGTGGCATGGGACAGCACAGTGTGGTGTCTATGGCACATGTGTCTGGACACAGCAGCCATAGCCATACGGCCGGCGAGGTACCACACAGGCAGATGTACAAGGGTGTTCGTAGGAGGGCTGCTGGTCATCATGCCCCTGGCAGAAGTGCCACATCTGGTGTCACCAGACACATGTTTCAGGCCATCATGAAGGTGCAGGCATGTATGGAATGGTATACCAGACAGGGTCTGAGGCTGCAAAAGGCAACTCATTCTGCTGTTATTGACAACATCTGTGATCTTGCAGGTGCCCGCCATTATTTTGCAGAGGTCCTGGATAGATGGTTGATGGTGGGAATCCTCGACCATGGAATGTCTGTGCTTGAGCATAGGGAGTAGTGCGATGGCCATGTGGACGTAGGCCAGCAACACCAACAGGTGGAGGTGGACGTGGATGAGCAAGAAGTTAGAGCCGCTCCCATAGTGGCAGTACCAGCTCCAGTACTGCAGGGGGTGCTGTCCACACCACAACATAGTAGGCCATGTGCACGTTGCTCTGGCTGGTCCCAAGAGGGACCCAGATCCAGCGGTCATATGTCATCATCAGGGGAGAGTACCATATCATGGCTTGTACCTGGTGGTGCTCGTGGAACCCCTGGCAGGCACAGTTCTCATGTCCATGGCCAGAGACAGTGAACTGCACACCCAGCCAGGTATGGTCTGCAGCTGTCCAACAAACCCCTGTATAGGACAGCCACATGGCAGAACTGTGTGCATGCATACACACACATCACCAACACAGCTAAGGCAACCCCATACCTACACACCCCACATCTGCACAGCCCAATTAATAATGAAACCCCCTAACACACACATGATGTCAAATGAATGGCTCAGCCTAGGTCTCTGGCAAACCCACAACACACCCTGTGCATATGATGATACCTGTGCCACATCCCTGTCATCCATAACATCGATGTAGGGACAGGCTAATATGGTTCTGATGCATAGGGTGATTATACTATGGTGTAGCAATGTAATGCTGTGTAACATGTTTTTAGCACTAAAGTTTAATGCTTACATGTCAGGATGTGTAGCTGTCCAGCCATGATGCATTATAGCTGTTATTAACACAGTGATTGTTGTCTCCATAATGTATTCCGTTTGTGTTGTAGGTGTCTATGTGTCAGGAGGATGTTGGTCTGCTGTTGTTTCCTACAAGGGGTATGGCATTGTGACACCTTGACTGTGCCATATCCTGGGTACAACTGAACACAAGTCATAGGTCTGTATAACAGTTACTGCATGTGCCACATGCCTGATAGGTCTGAGGGGTGTATACAGGTGAGTGCATGGTGGCCGATGTCAGCAGCCCTTCTACAGTGGACAATGGTAAGTGTACTGGGTGGTACACACTACATGTTTGTGTATAAAACACACACACACACACACACACACACACACACACACACACACACACACACACACACACACACACACACAGAGGCTTTGGTGTTGATGCAATACATTGAGAATACTGTACACATGAATGTATGTATGTACTTTTGCAAGGAACCCATTTTAGCCTATGTAATTCCACCAAGACAGAATAGGCAGAACATCACATTGGGAAATAATCAGCCTGCTAGTTTAATGTCATTGACGGTACTGGCAGGGTTTATGTCCCCTTCCCCAATGTAGTGCAATCCTCAACTTGGTAAACATAGGTGTGCTGGTGTGGGTGGCACAGCCCTATCCTTTGGAATGTGTGGGGTGGTGTAGAACCACAGATAGTGTGATTGACAACTACTTAACCTATTAACATGAACTGTACAGTATTATAGCCAAATAAGTGGGGGGATATATATATATATATATATATATATATATATATATATATATATATATATATATATATATATATATATATATAGAGATATATATATATATATATATATATATATATATATATATATATATATATATACCAACCCAAGTATCGCTGTACAGATATACAGTGGGGAAGAGGGCATTTACACATCTACCACTAGTTTTGATGGAATAAATTTCCATAAGATGATACCTGTGAAATGTTAGCATTTGCCAGTCAGTTCTCGGACAGATGACTTCCTGGGACATGTATATTCTGCAAAAGTAGATCCCTTCACATACACACACACACTTACTTGGCAACACTGGGACTAGCACCCCTACCTAGGTACGTAGTGCTACTTATGTGTGTGGCCTTAATTGCAAACACTATACAGCTTTTAGGATGAGGTGTGTTCCAGGTTACATGTTAAGTGAAGAACATCACCAGGCCTTGTACAGTATGGTAATGGGGGATGTACTGGTTGTTTATGAACAATACATAGTGTGACATACTGTCGTATACACATTGACAAACACATAACAGTCATACATACATCTGAGATACCTGAGTTTATTAGTGCTAGCTACCTTGGCAGTGTGTCCATTCTGTTACAGATAAGTTGCACACAGCACATGCATCATTGGACTGGATAGTGTAATCAGTTACCTGTATGGTTGATGGTGGCAGTGGTCCCCATACAGTGGACCTTGGGACATGTAGTGGGGGTACCATGGTGAAAAGACAATATATATGGATATTGTACTCACTGAAACCCATGATAATACTCTGACATACCCACCATCACACATTGACCAGGGCTGCAATACAACCTCTTGTCTATCTCAAGAGTGCTACTACAGGGATATGCATCTATTATACATGCCACAGGGATAGTAGGGTGATGCTTTGTCATGGCTCTCCTACAGTCAGCAACATCACTATCCCTTATATTGTGTGGCAAGATGTATTGTATTATGAGAATGTGACTTCAGAATGCTGTATCCTACAAATATACACACTTGCATACATACACACACTTGCCAGCACTCAGAGGGTAACCCATGCCTATCTACCCATTTGTACAACAGTGTTGTGCTGGTACTGCAAGCTCCAGGTAGCACATACGGTGAAGAGTGTAACAAGGTACATATATCTAACAATGGCAATGGGGGGTGTGGTGGGTGTGAAGGGCCTCACGGTATTATCAACTATAGGTTTACAAACACACAGACACTGTTATTCTCAGTAATGCACACTGACACATTTCTCAGTACTGGGGTCCATAGGTGCAGGTGTTCATAGGTGTGTACCAAGATATTGTCCATTTAGAGGTGGAAAGAGTAGGGGATGTGGGTACAGTGGTATTATGTCACCTGCCATTTGACAGCAGGCCATCTATCAACTGATGCCATGGGAGTGATCCTCAGGGTGAGAGTTAAATGCAACATCCAATCATCTGGTTACCTCTTGCAGAGGGTCAGTGAGGTGCTCCAACTGGCATGTATGCAACATGTATTACATAATATGGTCAGTGTCTGTCTTGGAGATGTGTACCAAGCATGTTCTGTTGACTGTGGTAGTGTAGTTGAGGTATCCATGGCATGTGGTGTGTACAGGGTGGGGATTCCTAGCTGTGGCATTCATAACACAGCTGGGCAGACATGTCAGTGTCACTCAAGCATAGATTGCCTGTAAGCAGCCAAGATGGATACCTGACATCTGCACATCTGTACAGAGGACAGACAGACATCAGCTGGCCAACTGGTTATGCATTAGGATGAATGTGTTAACAGATAGACGTCTGATACTGATAGGTATACCATTACTATATGACAGCAGCCCTCAATGACATGTCCTATACACACAGTAGACTACAGTTAATATCCACATGTCAGTTCAATATCCAGTAGCAAATACTTAATGACACACAGCTCACACACCAAGAACACAACATTGAGGACTCAGAGTCCATCTTTGCATGCAGGGATGTTTGGTTCTAGTACTACAATCTGCAATCTACTCTTACTTGGGAAAGCACTGTCAACAATAGTAAAGTAATGATACACTACATGCCAGTGTGACTGCATATAACTTGGGATACTACCCATGTATGTAACACATTCAAATGGAAAAGAGTGTTGTACAAGCCATATATACTCCCGTGTCACAAACAGTAGACTCCCACCCCTGGCTACTGTACTGACAACACATAGACGCATGTTATGTACATGGAATTAAATACACTTATTAAAGATGTCATTACCCTGCTATTTCATTAGACTGGAACGTGATCACTGGTTACCAGGGCTGAGACATGCTTAGCAGGTTTCATCATTGCTGCACTGGTAAGCGAAGCTGAAATGGTGTAAGCGCCTATATGTTTAACCATATGTTAGCAGGGCTTACCGTCAGGCAAACCCACACACACCTGCTTAAAGCTGCTCAAAACTGCCTTAACCACTCTGTATCCAACAGTCCTTGTTCTGCCTAGCAACAAAATAAACAGCCCTTGCAGGTCTTGAACCCAAGGCCCTGTACACTATATTCAGAGCTGTTAACCACTAAGCCATCACAGCTATGTAGACATTTGTTGTTTTTTCCAATATATCTGTCAGTACACATACGGAATAGTGGTGAACAACTGCTCTGAGTTCTACATTTGTGTAGTACTTGTTAGTGATATTAGTGTTGAATAAAGTATGTTGTTATATCTAAATATATACATATCAGATAAATATGGTGTGATACATCTGGGAAGGTATATGCAACAGTCATGTTTACACATAACAAGGATATGAATATATATATATATATATATATATATATATATATATATATATACACATATGTAGATATATGTATACATGTACATACACATATTTATATATATGGTCATATATAGATCTATCTGTGAATATATATATATATATATATATATATATATATATATATATATATATATAAATATATGTATATATATATATATATATATATATATATATATATATATATATATATATATATATATATATATATATATATATATATATATATATATATATATATATGTATATATATATATATATATATATATATATATATATATATATATATATATATATATATATATATATGTGTGTGTGTGTGTGTGTGTATCTATATCTATATATATATATATATATATATATATATATATATATATATATACACATATGTAGATATATGTATACATGTACATACACATATTTATATATATGGTCATATATAGATCTATCAGTGAATATATATATATATATATATATATATATATATATATATATATATAAAAAATATATGTATATACATATACATATATATATATATATATATATATATACATATATAGCTGCATATATGTAAACAGATCTATCTTACAACGTCGACAAGTCAAAGCAGAAACGAAATCACCGACACCACATAACCGACATTTCACAAACACGAAACCTCACATGCCCGACACACCATAATCCCGACAAGCAACAAACAAAACAAATCCCCGGTCCAAAAAGCACACACACAACACAAGCACACCAAAATCCTTACAAACCAACACTAAACCTCACATACACAACTACCTACAACCTTAACCCAAACCCTAACCCTAAGGTCCGCCACTATCGCACACTCAACTAACCTGCCTAACCTAACTCACTTAACCCGCCCCTAACCCACAAACTATCACAGTCGCAC
This sequence comes from Protopterus annectens, assembly GCF_019279795.1. Lineage (NCBI taxonomy): Eukaryota > Metazoa > Chordata > Ceratodontiformes > Protopteridae > Protopterus > Protopterus annectens. Next base: position 409,155,037 of record NC_056733.1, on the reverse strand, counting down.
ACTTACCTAGCCAGCGCCCTAACCCTAACTCACTTAACCGCCGCCCTAACCCACAAACTATCACAGTCGCACTTACCTAGCCCTAACCCTAACTCACTTAACCCGCCTAACCCACAAACTATCACAGTCGCACTTACCTGGCCAGCGCCCTAACCCTAACTCACTTAACCGCCCCTAACCCACAAACTATCACAGTCGCACACATACCTTACTCGCACCCTAACGTCCGTCACTACCGCAGACATTCACAGCCTGTTCCCATGTCGATGTTCTCAGCGTCGGGTTTTGATCCGTCGGTCTTCTCCGTTTCGATCTTCTGGCGTCGGTGTTCTCGCTGTCGGCGTTCTGACTTGTCGTAGTCAGATAGACCCATGTAAACATATATATATATATATATATATATATATATATATATATATATGTATACATATATATATATATATATATATATATATATATATATATATATATATATATATATATATATATATATATATATATATATATATATATATATATAAATAAAATCTAGCTATGTATGTATATGTGTATATATATATATATATATATATATATATATATATATATATGCATATATGTATAACATATGTCTATAACATGTAGTGGAGTCATGCCTCAGTACCAGTAGTCACAACCTCTTAGTGTAAGAGGATGTCATGTAAGTATTGCAGGTATAAATGTAGACTTTTGCTACTGCAACAGGGGTTGTCCTAACAGAAATGTTGTGTGGGAAGTCACATCTGATATTGACATGTATGGCATCAGTTACTGACAGACATCATACGATCATCATAGTACAGTACCACACAAATCTCAGTAATGATCCTGTAGAATATGGCAGAGATGTGACCAATAAATGTGGGCAGTCTGACACACTCTGGTCAGTCCAGAGGTACACACAGTGCCCCTTAGTGCAAGGCGTTTGGACCAAGCCTGACAAAGTGGATGCTTACAGCCATGTAAATGGGGATATCACGAAAATACTGGAATAGATAAGCTGACATTCACACACTCTTGTCTGTCCTGACACATAATAACTGGAGGAGCAAAGGTCACAAGCCCACATACTACACACTAGTTAGTGACATATATCTGTACAGCATCCCACTGCTTTGTCAGAAATACACAACAGTTATGGTGGCCCGGCAACAGTACATCTGACAAATTTCGGGACATAGCATCACACTGGGTAAATACACTGAGGTGCTAGGCATGTCACAAAGCACTGTGCAAACTACAGGCAGACTGTCACAACACTGGCATTCATTTCTTATGGGGGAATATACATGTACCTGCAAATATAGCAGGCTCTTCAAGCATGTAACAGCATGGAGTAACAGACAACTGTGTGAAAGTGCATACCCACAACCAGTCTGAACACAGCCACAGTCACATATGGTAAGCGTACTTAATATTACAGTATATGGACTGTGTGAACAACACCATCTTTATATGTGCCATTCACACACTAACCCTACATATACTAGGCCAATACACAGTGTATTCCAATACCTGACTGTGGTATGGGACACATGTCGGTCTGGCCCTACAAACATGTGTGCTGATAGGGTACCATACACTGGAACAGCATGCAACATCACATAAAACAGGACCAAGAACAATGACATCTATCACAGTCTGTACACAGGCCAAGGTACATATTCACAATACACACTCTGTCAACAATCGCCATAAGTACACCGACCTCACTACTGTACACACTACAACAGAATGTCCAGGTTTTGTCCTCAAATATAATGCCTACTATACATAACATTTCTAGCAGTCTGATATCTCACTGGCTTGTTATGAGGTATGATGTCAGTAAATAATGATGTACTGAACATATGCACCTCTTACTGCATGACATATGTACAAAGGTTGACAGAGTTGTGGCTGGAGGCACAAACACAGGGCCAATATTGACATGTTGCTGTGATAAACCCATACATTTACTGGTGTAACAGGGTTTGTTGTGACATATGTCTTCTGAAGGGTATGAAGTCAGTAACTCACATGGCTGTCACCATGTAATGACTGCAATCCTCAGAGTATGCTACTACATTTCTAAAGATAGGAAATGTGTAAGTAACACAACACATATAAGACTCCAAACACTGGCCAGTCTGCAGATAGCCCTACAGGTGAGAGTTTCCCCAACCACATAACCCTCTCATGACAGATATTAAATCACGTAGAACAGCCATATTCGCACAAACCCTGTTAAACCAACATTACTTCAAATGTAGAAGAACAATACTTACATTCTGTCCTCATGTCTGGAACAACATCCCCCTCCTGTTTGTTGGCCTGTCTCCATAGTGTATGTTGTAAGAGGTATATCTAACTACCCTCTGTGATGCTGTTTGTCAAACACCCACATGAAGTCCTGCTCACAGTGAAGGAAAAGAGCCAACACCCACATGAAGTGCTTAGTTGTAGGAGTGTGTTTCCATGCAATTGGCTATAGGAATGATACCACAGCTGTTCCACATACAATCAGCTAGTGGGAGACTGCAATTCGTGCACAGGCCATCAGCTGATCATAAGCATCACTTACAAAGCACAAGTTGCTGCCTAAGCAAAGCAGGTGTAATTTTCCACATCCACCAGAGAGGGAGTGAGAGAGACAGACAGAGACAAAGTAAGGAAGGAAGGGAGTAGGAGAGTAAGAGCCAAGCATGTTTGTGCATGATCCATGGGTGGAGAGTGGCGTCTGGGCATTATGACGGTTGCCTATATTGCGTACTAATCCATACTGTCACATGGTAATTGCACAAGGCTGTACACATTTATGGCTGAGGATTGTCGACTAGAATCTCTAAAATGTTTGAAAAATGCTGGCCTTGTAATATTGACAATGGGACATGTAGCGCCTCAGTATAATGATGGGTCAAAACCCACACTGCAGTGGACCCTGTCATTACACAATCACCTCAACAGGACGCTGATAACACGCACTTACCAGTATTGAGTTCCAAACCCCTACCTGACTATGTATTGTTATTACATTGTTATGCAGATATTGCATGCGCCATGGAGGTTACATGTTAGAGAGCTGTCCAAAGGTATCTTTGAAAGTGAGTGACATCAGCAACAGTGATAAAGGAGAGATAACACAAGTGTAGTACATGTGACTGTCCACAAAAGCAGGTGTCAAGGAAGACACAACAACACTCTCTCATGGAATCACACACATTATCACAGTTGGCAGGGTCAGGATTAGAACTCTTAACTAACTAGTTTGCTACACTACAGTATTAAGCAGTTATCACATGTGCCATAGTGCTTATTAGGCTGATATATGGCCAAAGGGCTATTTCAAGGTGACTGACATCAGAAGACATGCTACATTAGGGCAATGGGAGGTGTAGTGAGTGTGAATGGCTTCAAAATCATTAATCTCCACACACACACACAGACACACACACACACACACACACACACACACACACACACACACACGCACACACACACACACACACACACACACACACACACACACACACACACACACACACACACACACACACACACACACACACACACACACACACACACACACACACACTCACATTCACACACACACATTTGCCAATACTGACATGCATGTGTTCATTCCTTCACATGTGTGTAGTAGTTGACTGTGCCAAAAGGCTGTACAAGGCTAGGCAAAGGGAATACCTTGGCATCAGGCCACATGACAATGGTCTCCAGTTTGGCTCAGGGGTGTAGTCCCTGGATTGGCCCACACAGGTGGGTACTGTATTCACCATCCACTCATCTGGGTTACTATTGTGGGTGGCCAGTGCTGTGCAATGCTTGCCATGTATGTGATCTATATTCCATAACATGGACAGTATCTGGGTCGTGCAAATGTCCCACATGCATGTTCTGTGACATGTGGAAGTGTACCCGGGGTCTCTGGGGCATGTTGTGTGGACAGATTGTTATCATCTGATGTGACATTCCTGACCTCATGTGGTGAGACCTGGCTATGGAACTGAGGTCGTGCCTGCACCTACATTGACAGCATGATACAGGTATTCAGTAGAGTTAGTGGCATCTGTCCATACAGGGCATGTATATAAGGCATGGTGTTATCTTTCTGGGTTACATTTGCAGACTCTACAGTTGTTGCAAGCTTCCAGTGGGGAACATAGCAAAGGACCACTGTAAGCAATTATTTGTCTATTGTAGGGATGGAACAGGGTGCCATGTCCATTTACTTGCTGGATAATACACACTCAGTCAGGAGATGTTACACATCACAGTACATTCTGATGTCAGTGGCAGTGTTGTGGTCAACAGGCATGTACTCCACTGCAATCACACCATGGTTACTATCTGTGGGCAATATGCAGGGAACTACCAATATAGTGGTTGTTGCCTAGCCAAATGTGTTTGTTTATGAAACATGGGTGGAGAGAGTTCTCTGGGTAATACAATGGTTGCCTATCTTGTTCACTGATCCATGATGTCACATGTAGGGCTATGGATTGTCTACACCTGCCTCTCTGCTGTTTGACATCTGTTGTCCTTGTAAGGTGGACATTGTGACACATAGTAGGTCCTTAATATAATAAATTAGCAAAACCCACCCCACAATGAATCCTGTCATTACACAATCACAGCAATCTCCACACAGGATACTGATGACATACAGATACTTGCCAGTACTGAGATTCAAACCCCTTCCTAGCTATGTATTGCTACTAGAGTGTATCGCATTTATCGCATGTGCCATGGAGCTAATTGAACGGATGTTGCCCCAAGGTACTTCTAAGGTGAGGAACATCACCAGAACTTGTAAATACTGGCATTGGGTGATGAAGTGGGTGAGAGATCCCAAAAATAATTTTACCCTAATTACCAGTACTGAGATTCAAACCCCTACCTAGCTATGTATTGCTACTAGAGTGTATCGCATTTATCGCATGTGCCATGGAGCTTATTGAATGGATGTTGCCCCAAGGTACTTCTAAGGTGCGGAACATCACCAGACCTTGTAAATACTGGCATTGGGTGATGAAGTGGGTGAGAGATCCCAAAAATAATTTTACCCTAATCATGTATTTACATTTGCCAGGGGTGAGGTTCAAATCTCTGTCTAACTACCTTTATGGATCATTATGTTACATGTTTACCACATGCACCACTGACTTGACATGGTATAGGCTTCACAACAGAAACTTGTAAGGGGGATGATATCTGCAGGACTGCTAAAGCCAGGCTCTGAGATGTGTACTGGCTGTAAATAGGGACAAAAACTTTGAGGTACACACACAAACACTTACCACAGATGAGATTCAACCCCATAACTGTGTAGTTACTGCTACTACATTGTTCCACATTTATGGTATGCAGCATGGAGCTTATAGGGCTAGTCCTTCTCCAAAGGTATAATCCAAGGTAGATGACATCAGCAAGCTTGCTAAAGTTGGGCAATGGAAGGTGTAATGACTGTGAATGGCCTCAAAACATTAGTCTCTACACACACAGAGTTCCACAGTTGCCATGTTTGGGATTAGAACTCCTACCTAACTAGTATATCACACTATAGCATTATGCAGTTATCGCACACACCATGGAGCTTTTAGGGCTAGCCCTTCTCCAAAGGTGCATTTCAAGGTGAATGACATCAGCAGCCTTGCTAAAGTAGGACAATGGGAGGTGTAGTGTCTATGGCCTCAAAATCATTGATCCCCCCCCCCCACACACACAGAGTTTCACAGTTGCCATGTCTGGGATTAGAACTCCTACCTAACTAGTACATCACACTATAGCATTAGACAGTTATAGCACACGCCATGGAGCTTACAGGCCTAGCCTCTATCCAAAGGTGTATTTCAAGGTTGACATCAGCAGCCTTGCTAAAGTAGGGCAATGGGAGGTGTAGTGTCTGTGAATGGCCTCAAAATGATTGATCCCTACACACACAGAGTTTAACACTTGCCATGTCTGGATTAAAACGCCTATCTAACTAGTACATCACGCTATAGCATTACACAGTTACTACACGTGCCACAGAGCTTAAAGGGCTGAATCTTGTCCAAGGAAGTATTTCAAGGTGACTGACATCAGCAGGCTTGGTAAAGTAGGGCAATGGGAGGTGTAGTGACTGTGAATGGCCTCAATAGCATTGATGCCTACACACACAGCATTTCACAGTTGCCATGTCTGGGATTGGAACTCCTACCTAACAAGTACATCACACAGTTATTGCACACACCACAGAGCTTATAGGGATGATCCTTGTCCAAAGGGATATTTCAAGGTGACTGACATCAGCAGGCTAGCTAAACTAGGGCAATGTGGAGTGCAGTGTGTGCGAATGGCCATAAACCATTCCTCTGGAAATGCACACACAACACTCAGTCACACACAATTTTACATTTGACAGGACTGTGCATATGATTGCTAGATGAATAATGACATGTACTGTCATGTTACACAGTTATCACAAGCACCACAGATGCTATAGTGCTGAGGGTTACCAGAAGAAAATGTCTACAGTGATAGACATTGGCACATCATGTGATATTGGCCAATTGGATGTGTGGTGGGTGGGACAGGCCTCATTATGGGAACTCTTTGTCACTGTCTGTCTCTCTCTTCCCCACATCTCTGTTTGTGTATGTTTGACCTATTATAGTGTGTTGTCCTTGGATATATGTGTGCAGTCCTATCCGATGTGTGTGCAAAGCATGACTGGTGTGCAATGTGGAGTGTGTGCACAGACATCTATGACTGATAGATATGTATATTCCACTGTTGTTGTCAGACATGGGCTTAATTTCTGTAAGTGTGGGAGCATGCCCAGCATGACTCTTCTGTATTTTTTTGTCAGACATGGGCTTTGTTTCTCTAAATGTGGGAGCATGCCCAGTATGACTTTCTGTATCGGATGTGTGAATTCATTCCAGGTAGGTTGTACTCCAGTGCAGGCATTTGTGTTCTACACCTACAGCTAGCAACCTGTTTCTGTAGGATATCTGTAGATAGGTTGACAATATGGAGTCGCAATGGGCAAAGGATAGTGGGATACTGTAACTAATTGTGTCTGTGCTAATTCTGCTACACGGTTTTGGTGTTAGCAGAGATATTCAGACATATGTACTGTTTTACACTGTGATGTATTATGTCATCAACTACTCACAGATATATGTATTTGCTTGCAGTAATTTCCTGGGGAATACAAGATGAATGAAGCTGTGTCCAGTACTGTGGTCTGCAGCCTACCTATTCTTGCACAATCATGCCATTCTGGAGGAGGAGCAACAATCTATCCTGCTAATTTGGCCAGCTCATGTAATCTGTGCTCCACTGTTATTATACCCACACGTACATGTTACTACATTTCTACATAGGATTGGGGGGGGCATACCTGACAACTGTAAACATTTGCTATAACTGTACTGGAATTTCAGGTACTCTGTTGGCTTCCATTTCTTTCTGTATTCTGACCTATCATGCAGACTAGAGGCATATCTGTGTAGTACAGATCTTGGGTTTTATTGACCTACATTTCAGTTTCAGACTTCTTACCCTTCAGAACTAACATCCCACTGCCTGACCTGTTGTAGTCTGTCTGTCTAGGTCTGGAGGGGGGCTGTTCTCCATTGCCATCAATCAGAGGCCTTAGCACAGCCTTTCTTTGCAGTCATCTACACCTGTCCTGCTGGCTGAGACTGTTGTTGGGTATGTGAGCCTCACTGACATGCATGTGTGTGTCCCATGGACGCACATTTGGCCCACCACATGTCCTGCAGTGGGATTTGTCACCTTGTTTAGTACTGCCTACTATGTTGACACCAGTATTTGTTATGGATTTCATGCTGCCCATATAGGTGTCTACTATCTGCTGCCATCCCATTCAGCCACCCAATTCTCTTGCATGCTCACATCCCTACCATAGATACAAGTAGTAGAACATACTACTCCATTCAGCAATTGATAATGAGTGTGACTTACCTTGTGGCTGTGCCAGTACTGAGGATGGTGCTGGAGGGCTGACCTTGTCGGATGCACATAGTACACTCCCTATACCTGGTTAAGCACAGGTAGTGTCATGTTTGGCATCCCTTTTACTGTATGTGCGAGTCAGAGAGAGGTGTCATTCCCTGGGGTCCTACTGTGTCAGTGTATGTGCTATGCATTGCCTTGTTGTCAATGCCTGTGCATACTGGGCATGGCTCCTTCTGCCTACAGGGGCAGGCTCAGGTTGTTTTTCCTCTGAGTCACTCTGTGCCTATGCTGGCCTTGGAAATGGTGGGGGGCTGTGTGGCCCTGCCCTGTACCGTTACTGCTGCAGCTGTTTCCTCTGGATCATATTGTGTAGCATGGCACATACAAAGACAATTTGGGTACATGTAGCTGGAGAGTACTGCAAGGCTCCACCAGATATTCCAGGCATTGGAACCGTGACTTGAGCATTCCAAACACACACTCTATTATGATACTGGCTTGTGCATGTCCCTCATTATGGAGTTCTTGTTCAGGTGTGTGTGCATTTCTGATGGGTGTCATCAGCCACAGCTCCAGTCCGTAACCAGCATCCCCCACTAGGTGGCCATATGGGGTGTCCCCACTGGCAAATCTCTGGTACAGCTGCATCATATACCAGATGGGGGAGTCGGGATAGCTTCCAGGGCTGCCAGCACACACATTCATTATAATGCCCTGAGCATCACACACAACCTGGCAGTTGATGGAGGGGAAGCCCTTGCAGTTTATGTAGACCCTACCCTGCTCAGCAGGTGGTGCTTTGATGTGTATGTGCGTGCAGTCTATAGCAGCCACTAGCTCAGGGTATTCTTCTATTTGGTATAAGAGACACATATTGCTGGTCAATGCCTCATGGGTGTTGTGGAAATATATGTGCTCACTGGCATGTGCTGATATGGCATCCAGGAACTGGTGGAGTACCCTGGATGCTGATGCCAGTGAGATCTCAATGATATCCCCAGTTGGCCTTTGGAAGGTACCTGTGGCAAGCATTCTTAAGCCTACACATACCTTGGTATCCACTGGGATGGGTTCCCCTCTGTTGGTTCTTTGTGTAAGGCATGGCCGGCACAGCTCAACAATTTGCTGTAGGAGGTCCCTGTCCACCCTATAGTGCTCCACTATCTCCAGCTCATGTAGCCCCTGGTAGGTTACCCTGGGTCTGTACACTCTTCTCCTTCTCCTCACTGTGGGTTGGTCATCAGCATTCTCATCCTCACCACCCTCAGCTTCTTCCACATATTGATTTATGAGAGCAAAAGCAGCTCCTATCATTTTGTTGCTTTTGTTAGGTAAAATTTCCCCATTTGTGTACACCGGTGGTGTAGAGTTTGTGGGAAAAAAACAGAGGGAAAGGTGTTTGCATAGTTATAGTAGTGTGCTGGGTTGGGCTGCTGCCCATGTAATTGGCTGGTTCTGATGAATTTCACCTGCCAGCTATGCTAGTTCTCATTGGTTACCTTCCTACTGCTGTTTTCCCTTCCATTTACCTTCCTGTTTAAGCCCCAAGGCATGCCGTGCAAACCCAGTGCTCAGATGTGAATGGAGCTGCTATTTCCTGGTTTATTTATTATTGTTTAAAACCCGGTGCGCAGCACACACACCCATTTAGGCAATGTAAATACTGCTAGGCAGCTTCAGACGCACCCCCTTCCTTAGCTGTGCTTAGCTAAGGGCAAACACGGGCCACAGAGCTCCAATAAGCTTACAGCAGTCATGACACTCCCCCTCATGAGGTCATCTAGCTCTTAGGCTTACACCATGGTGCTATTGCACCTACATGGTTGGGTCCAAGCTGGCACTGAGGGGAAATCTGTGATTTAGTATCATTGCCCTCATTTGCATAGGATTGACTGCTAATGCATGGTTACAAAACCGACACTCAGCCTTCCCCCTTAGCAACCACTATTCTGTGGTCTTGTTGTGTTATACATGCCACTGACTATTATGGCAAAATTATGATTTTGGTTTAAAAGCTTATTTCCAGCTTTCTTTATTATTTTCAGGCCAATCCTGTTTGCACACCGCTGCCCTGTGCTTAAACGGCCAAAATCGGCCCCCAAAAAAAGTTAATTTTTATAATTTTGAGATAAATTTTCATGCCTATGGCCATATATTTTGCCTTTGGCATGCCTAACCCTTCTAATACATGTGTTTGTATGAGCTGTCATGCCTCCGTTTTGTAGTTTGCAGAAATGGACGCCTGCCTACTTCCTGGAGTGCTAATTCACTTCATTCGCATGTTTTTTACCAGCAAATGAGGTAATTAGTATACAAGGGCTGTGTCCATGCAGGGGTAGTGCAGGAGCACTCGTGCACGTCCCAGGAGCTTATTCCTGGATCGCACGGCAGCCATATTGCCTGCAGCAGCTCTTGCAGTATTCCTGGATGCCGTGCAGACCTTGCTGAATCCTGTGGACTGTCAGTAGCATTATAAATAGGTCTGTGTTTGGTGAGCTGGAAACTAAACTGAGTAGAGGAGTGCAGGGGTAAAAGCTTTCTTTTTTGATTTAAAGAAAATGTATTTGGTTTCTTTTGCAAATGAGTCTTTTTTCATTTTAGGGACTCCTCACCATTGGGCAATTTGTTTATTGAAATTTAATTTACTCTCTCCCTTTTCTGAATACCCCACTTCCAATTCTTTTATCTGTTTTACAATATTTGATACTTGAAATATAGTTGGTTTAGATTTTAATTTCCATTTTATTTATTTATTTATTTATTTTACATTTGTTGACCGGGCTAGTCCAGCTGGATACATATCCCTTTTCAGTAGAGGCCCGGGGAGAAAAGCTCCAACATAAAAGCAATACATGAGGAGAGCAAGTTACATTTACAATATAAGAATAGAAAATAACATTGACTTAATATAAGCACAAGTAGCAAAGCTACAGGTTAAACAAACTAGTGTTGTAGGATAAACACAATGAGAATAATGGTCTAGGAACTAACTTATCAGGGCAAATTATGGGTACAGGAGATTTGATAAGTTAGTCGGGTTCTGTGCATGGGCATAACCATTGTAGCTTAAGATGGCTTTTGAGGTTGTTTTGAACTGTTGATGTGAGGTCATGAGTCTAAGGGTGTTAGGCAGGGAGTTCCAGGGCTTTCCAATGGAGTTGGCATACAGGGCATCACCACCCGAGTTCTTAGCTTTAGTAGTTAAGATCTGGACGTGATTGGCTGATCTAAGGGAGTTAAGGTTGGAGTAGGGGGTCAAAATACTACACAATGAGGGAGTTCTGTCGGGATAGTGGATTATTTTAAAGGCTTCAGTGAGTTGATTAAGTTTGAGAAGATTGGGTAGTTCCAACCAACCGAGTTTCCTGAGGTTAAGGCAGTGGTGGGTGCGATATGTGGAACCTGTTATAAATCTAGCAATATGGTTATAAGCAAGAGAGAGCATGTTAAGTTCGCGTTTATTGAGGAAGGAAAAGACTGGGGAAGCATATAGTAAGGTGGAGAGGAGATGCGTGCAGGCAATAGTTAGTTTGGTCAAGGGGGTTAAGAAGTGTTTTATTCTGTACATGGATCCAAGTTTTTTGTTAATTTTCTACCAAATGTTCTTTTGTCAGCCAACAGAATTAAACTTAATAAAGCCTTACCATGTCTGCACAATTCAGATCATGTGTCCAAGCTCAAAGTAATTATTTTCTTAGTTACAGCCATTTGCTCCCCCAATATTTCTGATGGAGTACTCTGTAGGGAATTTTTAAAAATTACTAACTCATTACACTTTCAAAAAACATGTTCCCAGTTTTCTCTTCCTTCCCCTTCACACCTCCACATTTGCTGTCTACCTGAGAAGAATGTCTTTGAAGTCTGCTTGTGATATGAAAACACCTGTGGAAACACTTCCAACCAAAAACTCTGAACCTGCTGCACTTTGTTGCATACTTGGAAGCCACACAAATGTTCTGTCACTGTTCTCTTGCAAATTGTTTTTCCACCGTCTCTTCTCAATCTTTTCTGACATCCTCTGATTAATTCTTATAGTTATCATGCAATATTTTATATGCTCTAATAACTATCCCTTTTTAACAGTAGACTCTGTTCTAGATTTGACTAATAACTCTACCAGAGCAGGTCTTTCACTTAGAACTTTCTTTTGCCCCCTTCTCTTTGCCTATGCTCTGATATCAGTCCTTGGTAGGGAAGACAGTGATACTACTATGAAACGTCAACTTTCTGAAAGTTGACATTCCAAAAGGGCAAAAAAAAAGCCTGAAATTCAAAAGTGCAAAAAAATCTGTTTTCAGTTGTTTTTTGCAGGGGGCAAGATTCCCTGCACCCCCACTGCAGAGAACTTGCACCCCTGAAATTATATATACCAACTCTTTGGTTACATCAACTTGAAGAAGGGAGGACTCTCCCTAAAGAAATGAATCATTGCCGGTGCACACTTAGACACTACACCAGCATGATTTCCTATGGAAAGCAGCATTATACATTATGACAACCATCTTTTCCTTTTTTCATGCAATTTACTGATGCTCAAGCAATTTCACCTCGAACGTATGTAGGAGAGCAGAAGGCAGTGTTAAACCTGCAGTCCAAATGTCTTCTTGTCATCATCCCACTCTATCATTCTCTCTTTAGTTATTTGTTCCCAATACCTAGGTTTCTTTGCCAGTTTTCTCCTGTAAAGTCCACATCCCTCTTGCCTATGTTTAATACTCAGCTTGACGAGTTTAAATATAGTGACATTTTGTTTGTTTCATCTTTAAACACACTGGTAAAACTTTAATAAAACAATTCTCAAGTTCTCAAAAGAAATGCAAATCATATTTAGAAATTCAAGTATAAACTCACTGCTGCTGTTCTAACCATTCTGCTAGTATTATTGCATGGTAGTTACTACTTACCACTATGTGTACACTTGTTTTTTGTGTGTTGTTGGACCTTATGTGCACATTTGAGATTGTTTTCCCTTAAGATTAGTTTATCTTCCATTTATTTTGAATTATGAAATGTATAAATGGGAAGTCATGTGAGTTTGCATAGACCAGTCATGTGACTCCTGAATAATTATGGCTGATTGTGCAAGATGTTACTATACCAATATTACACCTTATAATAAGAGGCCCAGTGCACTCCTGTCTCTGATATGCAAAAACATCAGTGATGATTATGTTTAACTGAGGATCTAGGAGTCTCCTTCTGCATGGTAGGTGTTGGAGGTGAAAGAAAAAATAAAATACCTATTTATGCAAATTTACAGAATTGTTTAGATAATCTGCCTCACAGTATTCCAGTTTGAAAGGTTGGTATTCATAAGACCAGTGTGTATACGTGTGTGTGTGTGTGTGTGTGTGTGTGCATGCGTGCGTGCGTGTGCGTGTGTGTGTGTGTGTGTGTGTGTGTGTGTGTGTGTGTGTGTGTGTGTGTGTGTATGTGAGTACAAAATAGATAGGTCTACTGCAAAGTATCACTAATCGGATAAACTATTTTTAACTTTTCAAGTGAAATTTTTTCAAGAAATTTTCAAGTGTTATTTTTATCAAAATATTAATCTTTGTTTTCTTTCAGGCTCAAGTGCTATACAGTATGTTTTATTTCATTGTAAATGGAAAGTTGTACAGTTCTGAAATCAGTTAAATATTCCTCACTCTTTTTTGCCTTTTAAAACAACTTTATCTTATTTGGAATTGAATGGCATCAATTGACTGGAAGCTGTGCACGGAATACTTCCTTCCAGTCTCTGGTGAACTTATATGACTAGATCTGGGCCCCAAAAGTCATGTGTAATTATAATTAACGCAAGTTTCACAGGCTCTGCAGTAACTTTTCCTGATTTATCTTGGTATAGAAAATCATTAGTGTTATGTGCTTAATAATGCATGCAGCTATGAGACATGTTTAATATCAATATACCAGACTGTTAAAACCACTGTGGCAAGAAATTAGTGCACAGAAACAAAGTATAATACTTACACTACATTGAGATTACAGTTCCTTTCAATTATAAAACATAAGCATAAAGAACTGTAGTGTCTGAATGAGAAATGAGCACATCATTCTGTTAAGAAAGCATTTGCCACCATTTTATAGACTTAAAAGATTCTGACATGACTATTGACATGCTGTGTTTATGCACATGCTTTGTGTTTTTTTTGCAATTTTGTGATACAAAGAAGGTGCAGTCAGTCACATTAAACATTCCTTGCAGCTGCAAGCATAATTAAGAGCATAACGCTATTTATTTTCTATATTGAGCTAAATTAGGAAAATTACTGTAAGGCGTTATAAACTTGAATTAAAGGAAGCTACAGTGAGGCCTCATTAGACTTCTACTAGGCTTATGGGATATTCTTCTGTCAGTCCTCATAAAAATATTTGACTGCTCCACTGCTGAATGCTGCAAAGTCCAGTCTAAATGTGCCTGAAACCCTGGATAGCTCTTACTGTTCACCTGATTGAGACTAATTACATACTCATTTAGAGAGAGTGGCCATAAATGATCATTTCTCTACCCTTTTCCTAACATGTACTATATTTCTCAGGCCCATATATTTTTGCAACTGTGTTTTGAAAACTCAGTATTTTGGCTTCCTTAAATTCTGTTTAGTTTTACTTTTACTTAAACATGTTACTTATAAAAATAAGCAAAAATGGTCCTTTTTCTATGCCTGTCTATCAGTGTCATGCAATGTATAAAAATTAATCAAAGAATATTCTGTTTCAGTGCCTACATGATCTTTGTTCAGGGCCCCCAGTTTCATCCGGAATGCATGCAGCAAGTGAATTGATAATGCTTCAAACTGCCCCAGATACTTGTGTGTCCTGTAATGATTCCTTATGACCTTGAACTGAATAAAATGGGTAAGAAGGATGAAAAAAAAACAATAATTGTACTATCTTAAATATTAGCTAAAACCAATAATTCTGATATGCCATTATTTAGTTCCTCTACCCCAGCTCTCTGAAAGGCCCTTTCTGTAAGCTTTCTGGAGTTTACTTTGGGACAGCCATTTATTTCTCATTTAATTTGCATTGCATATCTTAATACTTTCTCACTCGCGGTACCATCTTCCAATAGGCTATTCTAGCTGAGTTAAATCTCTTTCTATGTGAACTTTATAATCCATATGTTACTACTTCAAACTTCTATTGATGTTTAATATTTCCCCACTTTAATAAAGGTTTGTACTCTGGCATTAGTAACACCTCTGACTTTTTAAGATGTAAATAAATATTGGAGTGTCTCGGATACTTTCTGCTCCATCTTCCATTTAAATGTTGTATATTACCCTGTTCTATGTTTGACGAACTCCATACTACTCAGTTCCATGTCTGAGGTTTTCCATACAGCCTAGTTGCATGTTTGATATTCTCAGTACTAGCCGGTTCATGTTTGATAGTCTCCATACTTCACAGTTCATGTTTGATACTCTGCATACCATTTGATTCATATTTGATACTTTCCATACTACCTGGTTCATGTTTGATACTCTTCATACTATCAGGTTCATGTTTGATATTCATCATGCTACCCAGTTCATATTTGCTACTCCCCAACTACCTGGTTCATGTTTGATATGCTCCATATTACCTGTTTCATATATGATACTCTCCATAATACTCAGCTCATCTTTGATACTCTCCATGCTACTCAGTTCATGTTTGGTATTCTCTATAGTATAGGTTCATATTCGACATTCTCTATACTACCTGGATCATGTTTGATACTCTCCATGCTACCTGATGTTTGTTTGATACCCTCCATACTATCCATTTCATGCTTGATACTCTCCATGCAACAAGCTTTATCTTTGATGTTCTCCATACTACCCAGTTCCATGTCTGATACTCTCCCTCCTACCATGTTCCAGGTGCGTTGCTCTCCATACAACCAGTTCCATGTTTGATAAGTATTACAAAATGATTTATAAGGTTTCGGTACAAGGAATCTTGCCTTCCTGTGAAAGGTTGGGCACCGAGCTGGCAACTTGACACCGTAAAAACTCCACTGCCACTCATGAGTGGACAAGTGATCCACTGTAGTGACCCCTAACCAGGAAAAGCTGAAAGAAGAAGAAGAAGGTACAAGGAACCTTATATGCATAGTATAGAGTCTATTACTTTGCTGTTACATATTACCTTATCTCCCTTTTAGTGCTTTTGTCATCTTGGCCTAGGCTGTGTCAGGTAAAAGAGTTTAGACCAGTTCATCTACCCATTTAACAAGTAAATAAATAAATACCACAAAGGGCAGAGATGGACAGATGATATGAATGGAGGGCCTGATATGTATGGACTGCCATTCTGGAACAGCAAGATGAAAATGGCATGTGAAAAACCTAAGCCAAATGCTACAGAAAAACAGAAAAGTTCAATTTCCAGCAGAGACAACTGATGTGTAGCACTATACTACTACAGAAAATACTAAGACATCACAACTGGCAAAATCCAAACTACTATAGCAAAGACATCAAGCAGTCATCTAAAATTTCAGCCATTTTTTTTTTTTTTTTTTTTTGTTGAAAAGAAATTATCCCTCTTGGTGGTACAATCCAGAGACAGAGATTTGAGTTTTTGGTATTATAAAGTGAGACTGATGCAAGAATGACAAGGGAGGTGTACATTGGCTTTATCTTGCTGAAACAGCCATAAAGAGAACTAAGGAGGGAAACATGGTATTGGAGGTTGTCCTAACCGATGGGTCATGTTTGGTCACAAAGTATATTACTCACACTGATCTGTAAGCACTATGCATCTGACTGCACATGGTTTTGCAGAGGATGGTAATTTTAAGAGGAACGTACAATTGAGGTGTATTTCATAACTGGAGAAGAAAAGAACATGGTATCTTTCTTATCAGATGTTGAAATATTCACAAAGGATAAATGTCTTTTTATAGTTATGCCTAAGGATCAGCTGACATGATATGCAGCTAGAAAGATTAGCAGAAAGCTCTGTATCACAATAGGGGTCAGCATGCATCGCTCTAACATTTTTGTCCTGTTCCCAGACTGATTCCTCCAGCATCCAGGTTGCTAACGGCACCTGGGTCAACTGGTCATTTACAGGGCTTCATCCCTATAGGCCATAGAGATCCCCTTCATAAGACTGAAATTTCATAACATTGAATTTCATAACATGGAGACCAAAACATCTAAATTCCAAAACATTGAAAACCCAAAACACCGAAAACTCAGAACATTGAAAGTGTGTTTCATAACATTGAAAACTACAACGCATATGTAAATAACATCCTCTCCACCTACAACAACACTTAACTAACAAACACACTTTCTACTACAGTTCTGCAAGGGGGCACGCCATGTTGCACCCCCATGTGGGGGACTCTGCTCCCAAAACCCCCAAGTAAATTAAATATAACAACTCCAAGATCGCACTACAGTGGAAAAAAGTTAATTTCCTAACCTCAGTGTATGGTGATTGTGATACAGTGAGGTTAGGAAATTAACTTTTTCCCACTGTAGTGCGATCTTGGAGTTGGTATATTTCATTTACTGCCCTCCTGCAGAAATGTAGTAGAAAGTGTGTTTGTTAGTTAGGTGTTGTAGGTGGAGGTGATATTATTTACTTGTGAAATGTAGTTTTCAATGTTATGAAGCACACTTTCAATGTTCTGAGTTTTCAATGTTTTGGGTTTTTAGTGTTTGAATTTTCGATGTTATGGTTTCAATGTTATGAAATTCAACGTTATGAAATTTTAATGTTATGAAGGAGACCCAGCCATAGATGTATTGCATTCTCTAGTGCATCAATAATTTGAATTATTCTGTTCATGTGGCAAATATATGACATTACAGTGGACATACGACATTATGACATAGTTACAGGAACCAAGTCAAAGCCATTGTCATCAAAATGCCAAATGCCTTCTGAATAGGACCAAGGAAGCTTCCCTGTTAGCATCCATATTATGTAAAACACATGAATATTTATATTCTGAAGGGTACACAATGATTAATAAAGTCACTTTATGTTGAGTCCTGATGAATTGTAACTGAACTGTCAAACTGAAACCATCAGTCCCTAAAGTAGTCATAAATCATTGTACTGAAACAACACATAAAAGAAATGGTAAATGTTTTACAGGAGGATTGCATCCAAATGTGAGGCTTTCACCCCACATCCAGGCTCTCTAAATATACTAACTCAGAGGTTGCGCGATCTTGGAGTAAGCAAAAAAGTAATTCAGTTAATTATGTATCCTCTCTCTGACCTCACTATTAGCATATAAAATTAAACATAATACTTCTTACAAACCAGGACATAAATTCAGACATCAGCACTTTGCCTGTTCAGCTAAACATGAATAATTCATTTGTCTTAATAAAACAAAACACAATGAATGAAAAAGAAAACAACTTGGTATGGTTCTCTCTCAATAAAAATATTTTATTTTTTATTACAAAATTCTTTTGCTGCCTTTTACTAATATTGACATCTGTGGTCTGCTCCAGGAATATATTTCTCTAACCACAGCTTAACCAGACACACCCACAGGCACAACCACACAGACACTCACACACACACACACACACACACACACACACACACACACACACACACACACACACACACACACACACATGCACACGCACATGCACAAACAAACACACACACACACACACACACACACACACACACACACACACACACACACACACACACACACACACACACACACACACACGCACACACACATGCATGCATGCAGATGTGGTAGGCGCCTTTAACCTGGAAGGGATATATAACTTATTTTAGGACTCCACATCCTTGAAGACTATATCTCAGGCAAATCCAAGAGTAGGCAGAACTAAAAGCAGGTGACATGAAGGAGCCACCCACTATTCTGTGCAGTTTAGTATACAGGGTACCTCCCACTACCCACTATGAGTTAAAACATAAATCATCACCTTGTGCCTAGTGTCTGTTGATACATACTATACCATTCAATACCAAATGAGTCATAACAGCAGTTTGTACTTGGTTTGGGGTACTACAGGGGACAATATCCAGTACACAGTGCATGTGCTTATACAGCATCACCAATTATCTGATTTGGAGGACATACAGGTAGCAGCACATCTCTTTCGGTCTCTGTTTGTCTGTTTGCATGTCTCTCTCTCTTTCACTTTGTTGATACTGCTGTTAATTATGTACGCATAAAATAAGATATATGCAGTTTGGAATCACAACCTTCTTCCAACATTATCTGTTGTTGGAATCTTCTAGAATGGAACAGAAAGTCATTAATAAAATTCCAGACCTAGCATGGATTCATCATTTAGGGAGTCAAGGTGTGTCATTCAAGACATTTTCTGACACCTTTATGATGTCCTCTGCAACACCAACAATAAGATTTTTTAGCATTTGAATCGTGTTACCTAAGCTGTGATAACAGAGATCTGCAAAATGTATTGACTACTGAAGAAAGTATTTGCAGTCCATGTGATCTGGTTAAAACTGTTAGTATAACATTATAGTATGTTGCCTAATATCCTACTAAGTGCCACACAGTATTCAGAAGTAAGGAAAACAGGATAGGCAGTAGGAAAACCTAACTTATTAGAATCTTATTTAATTTTAATCTGGTAATAATTTGCTATCTTAACGACAGTAGGTATGCAAGGTAGATTTTTTTTCTATCAGACTGAAGTGGAGATCTTTTTTGCATAAACATTTGTGCAGTTTGAAGTATAAATGACTAACTCTTCCCAAAGAATGTTCAAATTGTTTTTGTCAAGGTTATGTTGCTCTTTTCATACCTTGCAGTATTGCGCCAAGCTAAAACAATTTAAAAAGAAAATAGTAAAATAAAAGAGCCCCTGCAAGGTGAATATTTGCACAGGAGAGGAGTAGATTATGAATAAAAGTCCCAGGCAGAAATTAGTCACTTTCACTGAAGCATAAAATAAGCAGCGAAATGCTGGTTTGAGTTTAAGATAAGCAGTGTTTTCTTTGGCTTGCAAACATAGTCAGAACATGCCATATGGATTCCCTGTAGGGAAGATAAATAATTCATGAGACTGCCGAATCATACAACAAGCAGTAGGTATTACGAGAACAGTGCTGACATAAAAAAACAAAAGTTATGATAACGAGAGAGGTCAGTAGATAAAAACTGTAAAAACACTGTCCTGAAAAGATTTAGTTACTGCAGACTGTAGGGCCCATGCCAACAGAGTTTCATTTGGCATTAGTAGATAATAGACTAGCTTGTAGTAGCTACAAATTCTTAAACTTTCCTGGTATTTTTTTTTTCATTATTTGACAATGGTAGTTGTAAATTGATAAGATTTCTTGGAATTTATTTTTTTCATTTGATGGTAATGGAGATGAAAAGGATCTGCTTGAATGTTTATTTCAGCTGCTTGCAGACCAGTCTCACGGCTGGATATTGTGAATTTACAGCTGCCATTCGATTCTATAGTCAAGTTAGGGCAAGGTTAATGCAGTCACTGTGGGGAGGGAATGTGGCTGCCACATAGGTGAACTCAAGCAAGGTAAGTGTGGCAACTCTATGGAAAAAGTGGGAGAAAGTGAGAATTTATGGGTTAGGTTAACAGGGTGACTGGGACATTCAAGGATAGAGTTAGGGTGTGTGATTTGTGATCTGGTTTAAGGAGTAACTGGTAGTTTTAGGGTTAGGGTCAAGGAGTGGGGTTTAGGTTTAGTTTAAGGAGTGATAAGGAGTTTTAGGTTTTCAGAGTGATTGGGGTTTAGGTTTAGGGAGTGGGGTTTGGGATTATGTTTAGGGAGCAACTTGGAGTTTTAGGGTTAGGGAGCAACAGGAAGTTTTAGGTTTAGAGAAGATTAGGGTTAGGGAATGGAGTTTGTTATTAGGCTCAGAGTGACTGTTTGTTGCCGGGTTAGGGTTATGGATCAAGATCTACTAAGGTTAGGGAGCAACTGGGACTTTCATAGTTAGATTTAGGGTTCTGAGTGGGCTGTATATGGTATGTGATAGTACTGTGATAGTGGGAGGTCAAGCACTTGCTGCTTTTAGTTTTAGGATCAAGCTAATGGGAGGTCAAGGACTTGCCATTTTGAGCAAATGGAAATGAAGAGGTCAGCAATGAGTTAATGACATGCGGCCATCTAAAAGCGAATAAATGAAGCTGAAGACAAAGATGGCATGGCTTTTTAACAATGTTGTTGTTGCATAATACCTTTATGTTTTAGTTATACTAAGCACCTGGGAAACACTTTCATAACAAATATTACATGTTAGTTTCATATTTTTGTAACAGTTTTCCATATCCCCCTTCTATTTATTAACTGTCAAAATATATTCCACTTCAACAAAACTTGCAGCGAGGAGATACTTTAGCAAAGCAGTAGAATGTTCTGTGTAGACTTTTCTACTCTTCTTAATCAGGGATTTTATTTTTTCTCCATTTGTTTATCACTAATTCTTGGCAGTATAATTAAATAATAATAATGGAAAAAATCAGAACACAGATCTTATGTTCCATTCTATATCTAGACTTCACTCTCAGCATTTAAGGGAATATATCTTACCTTCAGAGCAGAGCTTTGAGGATCAGACTTTTGCAACAGTATAGCAGGATAGATAGCTTCTTATGTAAGGAAACTGTTACAGACTATTTTTTCTAGTAGAACTTGTGTTTCCTTGATGCAAGGATTAATGACACGTTTAGATAAATAAACAACCAAACAAATAATGCCAATCTATTTATATAGCTATATCTCTCTCTCTCTCTCTCTCTCTATATATATATATATATATATATATATATCTGTCAATATACATAAAAATGTCCACATTTCAGTCAGCAAATGATCGACACATAATACTTGGAAACAAAACCATTGATTCACAAAGAATAAAAAAAGAAAAAAGCAAAAAAAAAAAAAACAATTTTTTACAGGTGGGCAGACCCCCTGAACCGTAACCAACACCCCCTGCTTATTCTATATACCAACTACATTAAAAGGGGAGAGAGCATATTCCCTGATCCTCACTGTACAAGAGTTTAATCAGCTGATTTTTGATCAGCTGTACTAGTCTTTTCACTCATTGATGCTGTGATGCCCCAACACTAGACCAGTAATCAAGGAGCCTCTATCCTTATCACTGGCACCAGTGGAGGACATACACTGGGAGGATAACAATGTACACACACAGTATAACCAGATGCAGCTCTCTGCATCAAGTGCAATTTCCCTTAAGAGCACACAGAGACCACAGTCAGTCCGGGGCTGGTTTCTCCCTCTTTCTCCAGATCCCCATTAAGACACTCCATTGGTACAGCTATAGAGTTGAGATCTCAGCTGAATGGCCAAGCCAAGACCTCCAGCACTCTCTCTGCCAACCAGTGCTTTGTGTCCCTGCCCAAGTAGCTGACATACACACTCTTTGAGGTTTGATTTATATACACACACACTTGGTAAAGGCTGGAGCAGGTTTACTAGTTATGCCCCCTTTTGCACCGACTATAAGGTAGTTATCACTGCCACCATCCAGCTCCTTATCAGCTACTTTAAGGCCCTTAACAAAGGGTGTCCAATCTTACTGTGTAATGTTACTATTAATATAAATGGTAGTTTGACCAAGAGCAACGCTATTAGGAGTGCCCACAGTGTCACCAAATAAATATGCAAGTACTCTGAGAACTTAAATATCTCTAGACAGATCAGCCAAAATGAAATGTTTAAATATATTTAATAATAAACAATAAAAGAACCAGACAATAGAAAATATACATTTACAGTGACATCAGAGTTTAAAATCACAGGAAGTCTTTAAAACAACATTGCAGGACAGTCTGAAATAAATGAAGAAAAATATCTAAACTAAGCTTTGCTATATTCCTGACTATATCTAAGAGAGTTACTATTCCCTAGAAATGTACTAACAGAACAAGGCAGATGTGGTGAATGGATATTCTCTAGTTGTTGTTGTCAGGTCAAAGACAGAATACATAATGCTGTGTCTCTCTAAGAGACTTCTTAAATTAATATCTCAAATATTACTGCTGGGATAGCTTGCAGAATGACATCATTTCTTGTCATCTTACTCTATCCCAGGTAAACCCCCACTGCTGGAAGCTAGCAGTATTTAGCATCTACCTGGGAAAATACATAGACAGGGGCTTTTCCTCAGATCCTGGGCAGATGTTGGAAGTCATAAAACAATTGCATCCTCTCACTTTTCAAAACTAGTAATTATTTCACCTTAAAGACAATAGAGGAAGCTCCCTAGTATAGACATTGTGTCTGTTGCTGCACTGAAACTGAAAGATAACATATTTTTATGGCCTAGCCATAAAGTGATTTAATTTCAGTTATTTTCTGAATTTTGCTAGACTGAAGTTACCTCCTGTATTCCAGTTTCCACTACTAAAATATATACATTTAAACAGTTGCAATGGTGCATGTACATTTCTGTTTTATTCCAGTAGGGCATGTTGTGGTTACATTTTTAGCAGAAGCACTTTATAAAATATCTTTTCAACACATGTCTGTACAAACCTAGTTTGATATATACATGGCATGCAGTTCTAATACATTTGTAACTTAAGCATCTTATATGAATCATGTTTATATTCACAAATGGCCTATAATTATTTACAAAATTTCAGATAGCTGGGTTGGCAGTATCTCCCTTTCGTGACAGATGCAAACACACATAATTTATATAGAATATGATACAATAGCTTTCCACCACAAATTCAAATCTTTGAAAACACACAAACATGTCTTTATTGCGTATAAACCCTGGAATTAAATAAAAGTTATATTTACTCAGTAATAAGAGTAGGAACAAAAGCAGAAATCACGAGGTCTTTTTAGTATAGCAGTGTCCTTTCCGCAGTCTACCGCTGACTTTCAGTCTCTGCACAGATAACATGTGGATCTTCTGCCTTTGCTTCTCAGTATTTTCCCCTCTATAGAACTGAACAACTTAATTTGCACACCCACACTTTACTGTTTGATGGAGTATTTGTAAAATGCAACAGTACAATTTTTTTATTTTCTGAAGCATTCCAGTCTTCCTGTTGTCATTTCCACTAGGTAAAGATAGTCTTGCTTTTTAAAACTACTTCATACCTTTTCTGATCTTCTTTTGTGCATTGCCTGCTATAAATTATTCTGTTTTTATCAGTTCTGCAAGAAACACAATATTAGATATTTTGCATTTTACTTTCTGATGGTCTCATTCTATTAGCACTTCTGAACCTAGGCTAGAACAAAATTTTCAATATCTCTGCTTCCCCACATCATATTTATCGTCAGTTTAAAGTACATGATGCATTACTGTACTGACAACAAACACATACAGCTATGTAGTGATTCACAGAGACAGCTAGTGTTAAAGGATAATGAGTAAAAAGGTATGGTAATATGGGCATGGAAATGGCCATATAATGGCATGTAAACTGAGAGGTGCAGAATAATGGATAAGTGAAGCTGTACAAATGATAGTCAGTGAAAGCAGGCCACAATTCATTTGTGTCAGGAGTAAAGGCTCATATGAAGGCAGAAATCACACAAAGTTGAAGATGATGAGAATGCTAAGAGCAACATCTGATGTCTGTAAGCACTGCCAACATCCATCCAGCAAAGTGACATGGAGGCAGGTGGTGCAATCAACCATGTTACTAAGAGAAGATAATACACCATCATCAAACTAAACAGCAGGTGATAGACTGATTATTTGTGGACAGAGATATGTTGGGTGGCATGTATGACCCACAGACTGGATCTGGAGGAAAGCATGGACTTCCTATACTACTGGATATCAAGGTATGTGTAGCCCTGTCAAAAGATTTTTAATACTCTTAACATATACTGGAAGAATCACGCAGCAAAAAAGGTAGGCCAAAAAAGAGTTTATTTTACATGCATGGAGACCTGCCACAAAAGTTCTTGGTTGTCAGCAGTCTAATTTCTACACACTTTACATGGGTTTTTATACCGTCTTTTGTGCATACACAGCAGCTGATTACTAGACAAGGAATTTCAGTCAAGGCTATAAATTCACTCACTGGAGCCTTAGATGGTAAAAAAGTCAGACACAAGATAAGTTGGTGCCTACATCAAGGTAACATCTATGCACTCCTCCTTGGTCAGAGGTCAGTCCCAAGATAGGCCTGTGCCTGGACCAAAGTAGCATCTGTGCATTCCTTTCTGGTCAGCAAATTCCTTACAAGAAAAACAACTCATTTTAGCTTATTTCTTTGCACGCAATGTAGTTTCACATTTTAACCCTTCCTATACAGGATACAAAGATGTTGAACACAAAGATTCTTACTACATTTCCCCCCTCACAACACTTTGTATCCCCAGTAATACATTTTATTCATACAGGTTTTAACACAATTTATTTTCTGTATATTCAGAATAATAAGCTTTAGTTGCATTGGCAGACAATACACTTGATATTATCATTCAGATGCAAGGAATGCAACAACAACCCAACAGTAGGAATATAATGGCACCAACACATACAGCAATTAAGACATTCATAAATACTGTTCCCCAATTTCCAAACCAATTCTGGAAAAAGTCAGTCAATGGATTCTGTCCTGGTTTTGTAAGTTCAGAAACTTGTTGTAAGATCTCCAAATGACTGTCTATATCGTGCTCATTATCGGGAATAAAAGAACAACACTCCTCCTGGATAAGAGCGCAAGTACCTCCTTTTGCTGCTAGGGTGAAATCGAGCGCCATCCGATTCTGCAACACTACAGTCCTCATTGCAGTTAGCTCATCCGTCACAAACTCTAGCGCAGAAAAAGTTGCATTGCTCAGAGTTTCTAACAGTTTTGACAGTTTTCTGAGCTCCCAAATAGATTTTACTGTCCCATAGGCTGGAAGAATACCAGCCCAAGAAATGACATCATCGCCCAAGTCCATGTGTGACAGTCCCTTGCTGCTACTGTGGGCCAAATCGTGATGATAGATCCAGGATGCATTAATGTTACCTACGGGATTAACAGGTTTATTCACAGCACGTACATTTCGTATTTTACCTTGGGGAAGAGTAAATGAATGTCTTATAGCTGGTGCCAAATAACCCAAAAAACAACTGCCTGACCAATTCCTTGGTAACCATTTGTATGCTTTTTTACCACAGACAAAATAACAGTCATTCACTTTAAGAGTGATATTTACTGGAATAGAATGATTTTCTTTGTCTTGTATCCCTTTAAACAAAAGATCATACACAGATAACATTTTTTCAACAAAACTTGTGACATTAATAAGCCCTGTACTATTAATAAGCACTCTTATAGGCTTGAAACTTGTTGCACAGTGCCCATCTAATGTACAGTTATGAATTATGGTTACATTACATTGACTCCATCCAACCTTAATTTTTCCAGATCTCTGGAAACATACAGTTCCATTCTGACGACCCATGAGGGGTAATGCTCTTTTGTCCTTTACGGCTACCTCCGAAGTTTCAAATAGTAAATTGGTCCATGTATTATTTGCCCCCAAAGGGACTGTACCTAACATCAGACCACCATGTACAGTCGGGATAGCTGTGCATATCCAACAATTTGAAACATTAAAAGACAAAGCATATGCATATTTAATAGCCTGATAAGTGTTAAAAGGTGGATGCCAAGCTGTATTTTCATCTCTCTTTGTTTGGCTAGTTTCGTGTGAAAATAAAAATGGCCAAAACAGAAAAATAACACTTACAATCACTAATAACAAAATTATTTTACAATGCCTTTGTGGGAAGGGCTGCTCCCTTCCGGTATTTTCCTGCATTGCTACAACAGTCAGAAAAGTTCATACAAAAACAGGATTGCTACTAATCAGTGTTCCTCAGGGGAACTCAAATTCTTTTCCAACTCAAATTTCCTGACAATCTTGCAATGTGTCAGGTGGATCCAAGATGTTCGCTCCCTTATTCGAACTGCTGTGGGTGTCGAAATCAAAACCTGGTATGGACCTTCCCACTTCGGAGAGGCCCACGTTTTTCTTTTAACAATTTTAATCCACACCCACTCGCCAGCCTTCACTTCCAGGATCCTGTTGTTCTTCTGATCTGAAAAATAATCATTCGTTAGAGAAGTGTTAGTTTTTGTCAGCATTTTCCTCATGTAATCTGCTATCTCTTCACCCCCCTCACGTTCCGCAGGCAAAAGACCTTGCCACTGCGGGACGTAATAAGGTCTCCCATATAGTAGTTTAAATGGTGTGACCCCTTTTGAAGTGGGAGTGGTACGCATGGACAGGAGTGCCAGAGGTAAGCAGTTTATCCAAGACTGATGTGTCTCGGCCATGAGTTTACGTAACTTGCCTTTGAGAATGCCATTATGGCGTTCAACCAACCCTGCTGACTGTGGGTGGTAGGCACAGTGGTGTTTTAGTTCAATCTGAAAAACGGCAGCCAGCTTTTGAATAACTTGGTTTACAAAATGTGTGCCGTTATCAGAATAGATGCGTGTGGGTAGCCCAAAATGAGGGATAATATTATTTGTAAGGGCCTTGGCTACCGACAGGGCATCTGGATGTGTTACTGGAAAAGCTTCAACCCATTTTGTAAAAGCATCAATAATGACTAATACAAATCGCTTTTGTTGGACAGGAGTTAGTTCAATAAAATCCATACAGATTGTGTGAAATGGATACAGAGGCAGCGGGAAAGCTGCTGGAGTGATTCGTACCCCACCACCATGGTATCGTGCACAAAGCAGGCACGATAAACAAAATCGTTTAGCATATGTTATAAAGCCCTTGGTCTAGAAAATTTGCTGGGTCATTTGAACCATAGCAGCAGGGCCCAGATGAGATGGGCCATGCGTCACTAATGAGGCATACCTAAAAAGGTTTGTTGGCAAGACATACTTATCATTTGGACCTACAAAAACTCCTTGCTTTTGAATAGCCCCATATTTAACCCATCGCTGTTTTTTCTGAACTGTACTAAGTTCCTGCATTACTTGCAAAGTTTGTAGATCAAATTTATCTGTAGGATGAAGTTCCTTCTGTGTGGTCTCGAGTGCAAAAGTAGAGGTTAAGGCTACACTTTTTGCAGTTTTGTCAGCTAGTGCATTTCCAAGTGATACTGGATCCTTGGCATTTGTGTGTGCTGTGCACTTACAGATGGCCAATCCCCATGGCAGTTGGACAGCTTGTAAGAGGCTAAGAATTAAATCCTTGTGGGTTATTTTCTTTCCTGAGGCAGTAACCATTCCCCTATTTTTCCATTGCTGTGCAAAGACATGGACCGTGGAAAAAGCATACTGACTATCTGTGTAGATAGTAACTGCCTTATCCTTGGAAATGGTACATGCTCTGGTCAAAGCAATCAATTCAGCCGCTTGTGCGGACAGATTCCTGGGGAGAGGTTTTGCCTCTAGTACCTTAGTCTCAGTTGTGACTGCATAACCCACTTGTGTAATACCTGCCTCATTCTTACGTGCTGACCCATCTACGAACAGGGTTCAATCTGAATTTGCCAAAGGCTGATCCTTAAGGTCTGGTCTTGGTAAGACATTAGAGTGTATTAAGTCTAAACATACGTGAGGGGCACCATCATCAGCTGTAGGTAACAGCGTGGCTGGATTAAGAGTGGTGCATCGCTCAATGGTCATGTGTGGTTGTGATAGTAACGTTGTCATGCAGGACAAATGTCTGCTAGGAGAGAGAAAGGTAACTTTATCCTGTAGAAGTATTACCGCGACAGAGTGCGGTACCCGTAAAGTAAGGTCATGAAACAAAACTAGGGTTGCAGACGCCTGCACGGCCAGTGCAGCTGCGACTACTGCTTGTACACAGTGTGGCAACGATCGTGCCACTGTGTCCAGTTTACTGGAATAAAAAGCTAATGGTCTCAACTTATCCCCATAAATTTGCAACAGAACCGATGTCATAAAACCCTGCTTACAATCTACTGTCTGAACAAAAGGTTTCGTATAGTCAGGGAAGCTAAGTGTTGCAGATCCTGCTATCAGTTGCTTTACCCTAGTAAATGCCTGTATTGCCTTATCTGTCCATTTCAGCGCATCATGTGCTGCCATGGGAAGTGTAAAAATAAGTTCTGAAAGTGAACTCACTTTCTCTGCATAATTGGGAATCCAACT
Organism: Protopterus annectens; assembly: GCF_019279795.1. Taxonomy (NCBI): domain Eukaryota; kingdom Metazoa; phylum Chordata; order Ceratodontiformes; family Protopteridae; genus Protopterus; species Protopterus annectens. The sequence goes on along the minus strand of NC_056733.1, from coordinate 409,125,959 downwards.
ACGACAAAAGTTAGTTATTCCTAAAAATGACATCATTTTTTTTTTCGTACTGGGCATTGGTGCCTGTAAAATAGCTTCTTTTTTACAGTTATCTAGTTGTCTACCAGCATTTGAAATGGTATAGCCTAGATATCGTACTTCAGTTTTACAAAATTTTAATTTAGATTTGTTTACCTTATGTCCCTCTTTCGCCAAGAAATGCAATAACCGAATAGTTTCGGACTCACAGACAGCCTCCGTGGGTGCAGCCAGTAAGATGTCATCCACGTATAACAGTAGATGACAGCCATGCTCCGGTTGAAACTGTGCCAGGTTTGTTGACATTTCTTGTGAAAAGATTGTAGGGCTTTCACAATATCCCTGCGGCAGCCTTGTGTAGGTGTACCGCTTGCTCATGAACGTAAAAGCAAACCAAAACATACTAGTTTCCTGTAGAGAGATGGAAAAAAATGCGTTACTGATATCAATGACAGAAAAATACTTATCTGTGGGAAGGATATCATTTAACAAAACAGATGGATCTGGGACCATAGGAGCCCTTGGTACTACAGCAGCATTCACAGCCTGCAGATCCTGTACCATTCTCCAGGTCCCATCCGGTTTCCTTACTGGGAACAAGGGTGTGTTACATGGTGAATCTGTGCATGGAATTAAAACCCCAGCTTGTAATAGAGCCGTGATCACTGGTAGAATGCCTTCTTCTGCCTTTTTACTTAACGGATACTGACGCTTGTGAGGTCTAAAGTCGGATTTTGGAGTTATTTTAACCTGTCCTGCTGTTCTTATTAGCCCAATGTCATGTTGCCCGCAGGACCATAAGGAGTCTGGCACTGATTGTAACTTTAATTCTTCCTGCGGGGTTAGGAGATATAGTCAGAATGGCCCTCCCCCGGGTGGCGTTAGCCTGTCTTCGCGGAGGTGCACTGTTGGTCTAGCCTGGGTGACCCAATTTAGTCTTTGTACCTGCACGCCTTTACATGCCAACTGTTCTGGCGTCATTTTAGCCCATTCAGTAACTTTCTTCCCCACCAGATACTATGCCATTTGTTCTTTCCTTGTTACAGAGACATGTGCAATAGAATTATTGCGAAAAAGTAACTGCATATCTTTTGTAAGACTGCATGTAACTGCAGAATTTCCTGCTTTATCCCAATATAGATTCTGTAACAAGATTTTTGTGACCTTGTGTTTAAAGAATTGCTCTTTATATTTGTCGTCTGGTCCTACATACTTTCTGTAGTACATTGTACAGTGTAGTTGTTTAGCTACCACTGGCGGTTGTGTGCCATATTTGCTTAAGGCCAAATTAGTTAGCTCATTTACTACATTTTGTGGTCCAGTTTCGACAAGATCATTACTGTACCAGTAGTGTAAATCACCCTGCCCCACCTGCAACATAACATCTTGAATTTTTACTCGTTTGGCTAGAATCCCTGATGCAGTCGGCACAGCTGCTATGCCAAACACATGCATCAAATCTCTCCCTAATAAGTTTACAGGGCAAAGTTTGGAAATAATGACTCGAAATCTGATAGTTTGGTTAGTTTCAGGGTCCGTGAACCATAAGGGTTTAGATAGTGGTTCTTTATAAATGCGGCCATTGGCTGCCTTGACTAATACATAGTCATCAGAAGTTACATCAGATGGCACTGCAGAGGTTTTTAGCAGGGTCCTGGAGGCCCCTGAATCACACAAAAATTCTACATCCTTCCCTTCCACTTGAAGTGTGATAATCGGTTGTGCCTCTAGCTTTATAGTTACAGCCAGCGCTGTTAAATTAACAACCTGATATTCGCCTTCGTCTGAAAAATCAGTCATTTAATTCTCCCATCCTGCACATTCTCCCTTACCCTCTTCGTTTATGTCCTCAAAAGCTTCCTCTTCACTCTGCCTTATTGAGTCTGGCCCATCAGCCTTTTTGTCCGGGTCTGATTTACCTCCACCACCATCATATAGTCACGCTGACTCGTGATCCGGGGTGGTTTTAGTTCTTTCAGAAGACCGGCAATCCCTGGCAAAATGTCCCTTTCTACCACATTTGAAACATTCTCCTCTTTTCTGTCTGCCTTCATAGTCTTCAGAATGTCCCACATTCCCTCTTCCTCTGCCCTTGCCTCTGCCCCTTCCTCTACCCCTGTTAGTCGGACCTTGCAGTAGCATAAGTGTCCCATCTTCACTCACCGTAAAGGTTTGAGCTTGTTTCCTTTTCCTTTCTTCTAAATATTTTTCTGCATGTCTTGCATACTCCAGTAAGGGTTGCAGACGTGCCGTCCTATGGTCTATCATATGTTTGTGAATGAAGTTACTGATTGCAGTCCTACATCCTTTTAAAAAGGCATTTTTTAACTGTTGTTCATAAGGTGAATCCTTTTTTTGATTGGGTGGTTTGCCTATTCCACTATGGTTATCAAAGCACTGGTTAAGTCTTTGTAAATAATGATCTACTTTTTCATCTTCAGTTTGTACACACTGACTAATACAAGTCCAATCTGCCTTAGGCTCCCACTGTTTCATAATACGCTTTAACAAGTCCTGTGTTTGTGTCTTATATGATTCAGACTCAAAGGCACGTGGTTTACTATTTGTCCTACTCAGGGGATCCCAATTTCCACAAATTAAGTGCCAATCTGGTCCTAAGATTTGGCGTATTACCTGTTCCACTTCAACGGAATTTAATTTGTAACTTTCCATCATACCTGCAATGTCATTGCAAAATTTAGTCATGTCTAATTTTGGGTGTGGTATGCCCTCCACAGCTTTTCGGATGTCTTCCCGTGTCCAAGGTCGGTAAACTAAAATAGTGGGACCTTGACCGGGTGTTCCTGCCTGTGGATTTGCTACTTTTATTAGGGGATATGAGTCTGTAGATACTATATTTAATTCATTTTCTTGCATTTCAGCTTCCTTACGCGTCCATTCTGATTTATCTATATTACGGTTCCGGAGTTCCAGGGTTTCACCTACTTGTTTTGTCAGTACTACAGAGGGTACAGTTTTATCCTGATTCTCTGTGTCATCTTCCTGATACTGGGGTGGACTAACCATGTCTTTTCTAACTTCGGGATACAAGGGCGGGGCTGTCGGTCTACGACAGGCAACAGATGTCTCGTCATCCTCTTTTCGGACAAAAAATGCATCTTTTGCACTCGAGCCATCATCTCCCTTATTTGAAAATTGTTCCCTATGTCTCTTATTAGCTTCTTCTAACCATTTCTGTGCTTGAGGAAATCCTACCTTTTTTTGTTTCTTAACCTTACCTCCTGTGTCCCTGCGCAGGTCTCTCACTAGATTTTGACATTCTGATTTATTCAAGGTACCACTAAACCCATAGTCTTTCTTCCATTTTTTTATATATCTCAAGTTTTTCGGATGTAATTTAAACATATATTCCTCATCCTCAGTCCTTTTATTTAAGCAGCCCTTCCTAACACAACAACTGCTTCCTGTTCCCATTTTTCTTATTTAAAAGAAAAACTGTTTCCTTTTCCTGAGATCTCTACCGGTCTTTTGTAAAATTTTAAACAAAAGAAATTCCTTTATGACTAGTCCCTTTTAAATAAAAAAACTTTTACAAATAAAAAAGCTTACCTTACTGCGGATCTTCCGCCCTCGTTAAATCACCGTCCCACGGATCGAATCTAAGAGTGACTGGCCTCTACTTACGACTTCTTCGTCGGCGGTCTTTCCATTCAAGGGAGCCCGAGATTCGTTCTCCCCTTCCTGTACAGGTTTTTCAGTCCCTCTTATGCGATTCATACCGTGAAGAGGTGGCCCCACGTTCTTGGGCGCCAGAAATGTCAAAAGATTTTTAATACTCTTAACATATACTGGAAGAATCACGCAGCAAAAAAGGTAGGCCAAAAAAGAGTTTATTTTACATGCATGGAGACCTGCCACAAAAGTTCTTGGTTGTCAGCAGTCTAATTTCTACACACTTTACATGGGTTTTTATACCCTCTTTTGTGCATACACAGCAGCTGGTTACTAGACAAGGAATTTCAGTCAAGGCTATAAATTCACTCACTGGAGCCTTAGATGGTAAAAAGTCAGACACAAGATAAGTTGGTGCCTACATCAAGGTAACATCTATGCACTCCTCCTTGGTCAGAGGTCAGTCCCAAGATAGGCCTGTGCCTGGACCAAAGTAGCATCTGTGCATTCCTTTCTGGTCAGCAAATTCCTTACAAGAAAAACAACTCATTTTAGCTTATTTCTTTGCACGCAATGTAGTTTCACATTTTAACCTTTCCTATACAGGATACAAAGATGTTGAACACAAAGATTCTTACTACAAGCCCTTACTATTCTAGCTGCAGAAACTTTCAAAGATAAACAGGAGACACATTGTGTATATAGCAGTGTTAGTCTGTAGAACACTCAAGATGATCCTCAATAATTCCTTCTACACATTTGAGCATATTTGTTTCCCTAGTGAAATAAGGTAGAGAGCCACCAACATACCTGGCTACTATGACATCACCCACCTTCCCAAAGTACTGGGATGGGCTATCACTTCTGTGTCACTGTTAGACAGAGGCACAGTATACTAACCTCAAAAAAGGCATAGCAAAATTAATTTAAAATGGGTGGCGAAAGCCAAACACACTCTGGCTAGGCTTATAAATGCCCTAGGGCAGATAGTCTAGTATGAACCTATGAACCTATGAAGTAGTAAAGGTCCCATGTACTATTTACAGACAGAAGCATATCTGTGCAAAGGTTTACCATTCTATAAACTGCTGGGCAGTGTACAATGCATGCATCCATCTTTCACTGACAGATACTGGATAGCTAATAGTTTCTGACGTCTATGTTTAAATATCACAGACCAGAAGATCACAACAGAAAACACTGAGCTGGAAAAATCAGACAAGCATAGCATCAAATAAGAGTCAGTAGGCTTTGTCCCTTTCCCCAAAGTAATACAATCTAGGAGTTTGTGTCTATAATTAGCAGGCGGTAAGGAGGTGCAGGGGGCTTGCTCCCTGCAGAAAAAATATATTTTTGGAGTTTTTATGTTTTTGTTGCTATGCCAGTTTTCCTTTCCTTGTTCAGTGCTTTTGATTGTGATCTTTTTGTTTTGTGATATCTTTGCATAGATTCATTTTTATGGACCAACTATGCTGAGCTTTATGGTGGGTACACACTGGCTAATAAGGGCACATAGACCCCACCACCACCAGTAGCAAGGGTCTCCTGCATAGGCTGGAGCAGGCCAGGTCTGCACCTTAGTTAGCAATGGCAGATTTCCATATTACCTTTTGGTAATATTAGTAGATGTGACCAAACCACCCATAACTGCTTTTTACACTACTGAGTGACTAGTTTTCATGTGGTGTGCAGTCTGTGGTCCATGCTTTCCTATCTAGAGGATGCTGTGCACCATAGTTGATGCCTAAAGTGGTTGGTCAACATGAATCTCCCTCCTCATAGAAAGCACCTAGAGTCTGTGTAGCTGTCCAAAATCCATTAATTTCTGGATACATTCTTTTGGTAGACCTCTTAAGTTCATCTTAGAGGGCTAGATTTGAACCCAGTCCCTTCCATCCTTAAGGAAAACACACCCACAATGTTTTTAAGTGTTGGTAGGAATACTGCACAGACTCGGGGAGAACATGCAAGCTCCACCCTGACAATCACCATGGGTCAGGATCAAATCCTATACTGTTTGTCTGTGAGGTGAAGATATTAACTATTACAATACCAATTATATAGGTATAGATGTGTGTGTATGTGTGTGTGTGTGTGTGTGTGTGTGTGTGTGTGTGTGTGTGTGTGTGTGTGTGCGTGAGTGTGTGCGTGTGTGTGTGTGTGTGTGTGTGTGTGTGTGTGTGTGTGTGTGTGTGTGTGTGTGTGTGTGTGTGTGTGTGTGTGTGCAGATTCATAGATATTCCAGGACCACTGAGTCTTGTGACCATTCTCCCCTCTTCTCAAAGCTTGCATAAATTTGTGAATACTCATACAGTCATCTAGTTTATGTTCAAAAGATTATAGTGAGTTGCACTGTTTAAGTTTTCCAGAGATTTGGGTGCTGATGGGTTAAAACCTGTCCCTTCATTATGTTTTATTTATCTGCTAGTGAAGATTTAGGTCCCTAGTTCTAGTACTGGTGTAGATACTGGACTTGTAGAGAAACAGGAGGTCTGGGATAATCAGGTCTCTAAAAGGGTGGTAAGTAAGGCAGAGATCTCCTCTCAAAAGGCTGAAAGACACTAATTGATACTAATTTTTTTAAAACTCTTTCTTTATTCTTTTTAATTGGGTTAGTTCCACTAGGCTTGTGGCTTCTTATAAAGACTAGGGAAATGTGGCCAGGGCACCATGGAAATCCCCCTACTCTTATTTTCTATAAATGTTGTGGGATCTTTAACATCCACCTAAGCTGATGTGGCCTCAGCTTAACATCTCATCCAAAGGATGGCACCTCAGGAATGCAGCATCCCCTAAGGCTGCACTGTAGTATCAGCAATTGAAAATTAATCCAATTGCTTGGGGTGGGAAAATAACCCACAGCATTCTGATCTTCTAGCACCAAGCCAAACATGCTATCTGTTAAACCACTAACACTAACTAAAGGAATAGAGCTTCCAACCTCTCTTCATAGCTCAGGGACATTAGCCCTGTGAACCTTTGGTATGCAACCTTTGTGAAGAATTGTTTGATATGGTTAGTGATATACATCCCAAATGGAGGGTTGTACTCAATAACTGGCCTGATTAATGCTTAGTATAAAGAAATGATTATCCCTTTAGACCTTGAGAATATTCTTTTGGCAATTAGCTAGGCTAAATAAAAGGACTATCTGACAACTATTATTAAATGATGGTTAAAATAGAAGGAGCTATCAACCCAAGAACCTAAGTCCCTAAAAAATGTCATTTTGCAGAGATGTGTTATCTAGACAGTCTTGTCTAGTCACTCAGTTTAAACTATGCTGGTAACCATTCACAGTGTCTTCCAAACCCAAAGACTTCCAGGCAATTGAGCTGAAGCACATGTACTTTGTTAAGTTTGACTGGTGTTTTCAAGCTTAAACTCCACAAAATATCCAGGGATGTACACTAAATCACTGCGCTTAGTACATTTTTAGTGTTTTTAATATGTTTTTGCTTATTTGTTTTTATGCTTTTTTTATAATTTGTTAAGTTATACTGGCTTTGTATCTGAACAGTTACATGGCTATATAAAGTATCTGATTACAATCCATTCTAGTTAATCTTAATGTTTTTCTCTATTTTTTTTTTGCACTTGTATCACTTTCTTTTGCATTAAACTGCAACTCACTTAAAATAGCCAATAGTGTGCATTTCATTGTTGCCTGGTTGTTTGTGTTGGTAATACATTCTCCATTTTGTTACACCAAGAGCTCCCCTTTATAAACTCATTAGATAAAAGCTCTGTCTAGCTAATAAAAGTATTTTTCTGTGACTTTCTACTGTTTTTCTACCTTTACAGCTTATTCTTAAAGTATAGTTTTCAGCTTGTACTAGTGTAATTGTAAACTTATTGAGGGGAGTAGGGAATATTTGATGGCAGAGAGTAGTTTGCTACTGTTCTGAGGAGTAGACATTATTGAATAGAGCTGTGGCTCCTTTCTCATTGTGTTTTTACTTCTTTCACTCAGTTTAAAACGTGCTGGTTGCAATTTCCTATGGCTTCCAAAGATGTTCAGGAAAGAGAGTCAAAGCACATGTACTGAGTGAAGTTTGGTTGCAGTTTTTCAAGATTAAAGTCCACAAAATATCCAGGGATATGCACTAAATTACTGCAACCCATATCCATTTTGTGTTTTCAGTATTTTTTTTTTTTTGCTTATTTAATTGAATTTTATTACTTCTTTTTTATAGTTGTTCAGTTAAACTTGTTGGCTTTGTGTCTGAACAATTGCTTGGCTATTTAAAGTATCTGATTGAGCCCCACTCTAGTTTATCTAAATGTTTTATCTGTTATTTTTGCACTTTTACCACTCCATTTTGCATTAAATTATAGTTTAGTTAAAACAGCCAATACTGAGGATTTCTTTTTGAGTAGGTAATAACACTTCAATATTTATTACATTGAGTGTTCTGATTTGTAGATTTGTTAGATAACAGCTCAATCTATCTAAACTATGTTTCCTGTGATGTTCCATTTTATTTCTGACTTTAACTTATTCTTATGTTAAAGTATAACTTTTGGTTGGTTTTCTAGTTTAAATGTAAACTTGCTGAGGGCAGTAGTAGTTATTTGGTGGCAGGAAATAATTTGCTGCTCTGAGGGGTAGGCATTAATGACTAGGGCTTTATTTACTATGTTATTGGCTCTTTCATTTTTTTCCACTCAGTTTAAAAAGTGGGTGGTGGCACTTTGTGCATTATTGTGAGATCCTTGTTTTGCTCAAAAATGTTTTATTAATTTTTAGAAAAATGTTACAGGATGTATTGAGTTTTTAAATACATTATATTAATTAAATATAACAGTACAAATTACAAATAAATGGAATGAGAAATAAATTATTTACAATATATACAAAAAGCCTGAGGCTATTTAGAATATACACACAAGCCATAAATACAATTTAAATACCAGTTAATATAAACATAGTAAAGACGAAAACGTTTCATTGAGGGGTAATACTTTTGACCAAGGGTTATCATTAAATTATTAGGAAAAATTCTATTTTTCTTAGTTGTTTCTTTTGTTGCAGTGTGTTCAAGTAGATAATAAATTCTTCAATTTTTTTAATTCCGAAGGATTCTTCCAATTTTTTGTAATAGTTTTTCTGGACACAGCAAGAATTGTCCAGGTTAGATAATAAAAGACTTGTTTGAGTTTTTTTTATTTTCAAAATATTAAACAAAACCAACTCTTTTGTTAAAATGAAAGAATCAGACCATCAAGCTTTAAGAAAAAGTTCTACTTTTCCCAAAAATTACATATCATATAACATAGAACATATGTGACCAATAAGCAGAATGATGTTTTTATATTTCCAACATGCAGACACATTTTTTTTTCTAATTTTAGCAACTCTAATAGAAGTCAGAAAAGTCTGTGAATAAATTTCCAAGTTAATAACATCCAATAGAGAGTCAAAATGTGTTTTAATAGACAGAAGAAATTGTTTTTTATTTTGTTCAGTTAGAACTACCTGATGTTCTTTTGAGATGAAATTCCAAAATCCATCATTCAGATTACTATTATTTTTTGCTACAATTGAATGTAATTTGGAGATTAAATTATCAATTTCCTGATTTTATAAATAATTTCATTTAAAATTTTAATCCATTCTGGAACTCCATCACAAGATGAATTGGATAAAATAGAAAAATTAGCATAAATTAATGTAATAACTAGTCAAATATGAGTTTTATATTTATTATCAGTATTAAAATCTAAGTACATTGATTCCAATGATTTAATTTTAGTTCCTTCAAAGCATTGATACCAACAAAAAATTGTTGACATTTCCAAGTATTAAGTGTATGTGTTGGCATATTATTATTAATATTTAATATTAATTAATTAATAATATTTAAGGGCAGCGCAGTGGTGCAGCAGTTAATGCTGTCGCCTCATAGCAAGAGGTTCTCTGGTTCAATTCTCGGCCGGGGTGCCTTCTGTGCGGAGTTTGCATATTCTCCCTGCATTCGCGTGGGTTTCCTCCGGGTACTCCAGTTTCTTCCCACATTCTAAAGACATGCGTCTGGAGCATTTCTCCCCGGGCCTCCACTGAAAACAGGATCTGTGGAACCTAGTCGGACTTTCCCGGTCAACAAATGTTAAATAAATAAAAATAAATAAAATAAAAAAAAATATTTCTAATTACAGAAAAAGGAATAAGGGATTCAAACCAAAATCTATATTTCGAATTGATTGATATAATTTTTTTTAATTTTTAAGTAAATTTAAAAAGTTAGATTTAACTGGAGGATAAATACGGATTTGAATATAATTACAAATAAAGAACCAAAAGGGATTATACAATTTTATATTATTTGAATCAAAAAATTTCAATTTATTCATATTAAGTTAATGATAATGTAAGATTTTCCAGTTTGTGGTGTAATCATTGTCTTACCAGTTAAAGATAATTTTCATAGTTGCTACTATTGCATATTTATCTTTATTCAGAAATTAATATCTCCAGAATTCCATGGTCTAAAATAATGATTTAGATTTTTTCTAGGTTTATATGGATACCATAACAAATTAATAATTTATTTATTCTCTTAATTTGAATTTTTATTAGGTGGCAATATAAGACATTGAATTGTGCATAACAATTTTGAAATAAAATCAGTTTAATTAGTTGCAATCTATCTTCAAATGAAATGATAATTCTGTTCCAGGAGTTAATTAGATTAGTCACAGAAGATATATTTTTTCATAATTGAAATTTAAAATCTCTTCAATATTTTTAATAGATGGATCTCTAAATAGAACAAATTTGTAGTTTCTTTGCCAGTTATATAATTGCGCAGATTTAATAAACATTTTATTAGTAAGATGGTAATTAGATTTAGAATTATTAAAAATGTAAATGTGAGATTTTTTGAAATTGTTCTATAATAGATTTCAGTTCATCTAGCATTCCAATAGAATTCTGCAATGTTAATAATATAGTATCAGTGAATCACACAATTTTACAATTATATTCTGAAAAATCTCCAAAGCCAGGATTTTTATATTTGAATAAATTAAAATTACAAATATCTCAATAGCTAAATTAGATAGCAAAGGGGAACGAGGACAACCTTCTTTAGTTCCTTTCATTACATTTATAAAATTTGAGGTAAATGATAAAGCTTTACATAAGCCTTGTTATTATTATTATAAACAGAAGTTAACATCAAAAGAAACTGGGTAGGAAAATCAAATAGAATTAACACCTCAAATAAAAATTCCAATCCAATGAATCAAATGATTTTTCAGTGTCTAGACTGATAAAAATAGATTAATGTTTCCTATTATTCATATCATCTATAAGAGTAATAAGTATGTTTATATCATCAGAAGTTTGCCTTTTGGATATAAAACATGATTGATCTAAAATAGGTTAAGTTTGGTAAAATTAATTTTGGTTTATCTGCTAAAATAGACATAAAAATGTATAGTCTACATTATGTAAAGAAATGGGTGTATATGAAGAGCACAATTGTGGATTTTTACCTTCTTTTATATTTCGGGTAATCAAAGAACAATTCACTGAAGGAGGCATTTTTTCTTGATTTTCTATATGTATGACTTCCGTGGTGGTGCAGCGGTAGCGTTGTTGCCTCACAGCAAGAGGTTCTCCCATTCGATTCTCAGCTGGAGTGCGGGGAGTGCCTTTTGTGTGGAGTCTGCATGTCCTCCCTGCGGTTGGGTGGGCATTCGAAAGACATGCATAAATGGGCGTGCCTTCGTTGAAGGTTGAACGTCGAGCTGGCACCTCAGCATTCATGAAAATCTACTGCCAATCATTAGGGGACCGGAGTTCCGCTATGGCGAACCCTAACCGGGAAAAGCCGAAAGACAACAACAACAACATTGTGACATTGTGTAATTTCATTATACTTTTTGTGGGTATATGTATCATGACATTATAAAATTTCATTATAATTTTTGGGGGTAATAATTTATATAATTCTGGGATAAAACCATCATTTCCCAGAGCTTTATTAGGTTTAATCATTTTTATTTTTTTATTTATGTCTTATAGAGATATAGGTTTTAATAAATTAGGTATTTTTTGTAAAGAAGACTTCTTTAACTAAGGGTTTATCAATTATTATGTTAAATATTTTATTTAATACTTTTTGATTCAAGGATAAGTAATAGTTTCTAAAAATTTCTAGTATATCACCAATATCTGAATTTAATTTGTAGCGGGGTTTCTTAATTTTTTTATTCTAACCACAGCAAAAATATACTAAGGAACGACAACCACAGACACGAGATAAAACAGAAAAATATGTTTAATACCCTTAATGCCTTGGCAAAACTGCCTTCAAGGAATACTATACAGATTACAAACCAGCAATCTTTATATATTAAGATATCAAACAATAAAATAATCAATCAACCAAACAATTAATTAGTAAACAAGATATTTCCAATTACACTCATTATTCAAGCCTTTGGTGCTAAGGTCCCATACGTAAAAATATATACAGCTTCTTTATTGAAACGTCTAGCCTTAAGAGGGATCAAATCACCTATAGGTAGCACAATTTTTTTCTAAAATGCATCCCTTTATTAAAGCAGCATCATTATTATGAAAAAGTTTAAAATGTATAGCCAAAGAACTTTCACAATGTACATTCCTAATGTCTCTGATATGTTCTTGTAACCTAACCTTAAAGTGATGCTGAGTCTCCCCTATATAACATAAATCACAAGAACATTTTAAGGCATAAACAACTTCATCAGTGTAACAGGGAAAATTCTAAATGGAATTAAAAATAATACTATTAATTTTAGGAAAATTGTTAACTATTTGCTTACAGACTGAACAATTTCCACACTAAAAGGTTTAGTTTAAAAAAGGGGTTTGGCTCACTATTTGACTAGTTGTCAAAACAAGTCTACTTTGTACTAGCATATCAGCTAGACTGCACCCCTTCTTAAAGGAAACAGAAGGATGTATACTAACAATTTGGGACAATTCCCTATCTTGTAAAAGCATCGGCCAAAAATATCTCAGTAATTTAATAACTTGTTCACTGAGAACATTATAAACTGTGACAAGATATACCACCCTTCTATCTTTGCATTGACCATTCACACTTAAATAAAAAATTGAGTTCTATTTTAAAAATGAAAAATTATTGACATCACACCTATCTGTATTAACTAAATTAATTTCAGCAATATTACCCAGACCATTCTGTTTTAATATAACTTTTCAAAGACCTTCCTTCACATCTTTACCACTATAACCCCTATTCAAAAACATATTAGCCATATATTGCACTTCCCTATCAAAATTCTAATCCAAATTACAACGTTTATGAAGGCATAAAAACTCTCCATAAGTTAGAGATGAGATGGGGGGGGGGGGCGATGGCAACTATTACCATGTAAAAACATGACCCTTCATCCATTTTTGTATGAATAGAAGTAATGATTTTACCAACATCTACCCCAGTTAGAATAAGGTCCAAAAAAGATATTTGTTTACCTAACTGAAGACCGTAAAATTTAAAATTAAATCAATTACTATGCAAACAATTTACAAAATCATGGACCAAACTTACCCCCTCCACAAATAACAATTAAATCATCAATATAGTGATAATAAGCCATAATATGTATTTTAATTCAAACATAGCCATTGTTAAATTTGCATACATGGGGACAAAACATGCCCCATGGCTGTCCTTTGAATTTGATGAAATATTTCTTCATTAAAAATAAAGAAATTATTCTCAAGACAAAATTTAACAATTTCTATAATATATAGTGAAACAGGGCTGTCACCTAAGAAATAATATAAAGACTGAATTCAATGTATATGTTGAATATTAGTGCACAAACTCTTAATGTCTAAAGTCAACCAATACATTTTCTCATTTCATTCAATACTAGAAATTTTATCAAAAAATCTTGTGTGTCTTGAATGTAAGAAGAAATCTTTTTGAGAAAAGAAAAATAATACTTATGCAAAACAGCCCAATATTATGAAGAAAATATCTGTGGGCAGAAACAATAGGATGTGCAGCTAAATTATCCAAACCTTTATGGATCTTTGTTAAACAACAGAATGTTGCTAATTCATAGCCATGTATGGCAAACTTTTTTCAATCTTTTATTTAATGCTTTTTGATTCAAGGATAAGTAAAAGTTTCTAAAAAATATCACCAATATCTGAATTTAATATGTAGCAGGAGTTTCTTATTTTTAATATTATTAATATTTGTTTGAAATCTAATTATTTTTGTAATATTTTAAATGTTTAGGAGATTTTGAACAAGAAGCTATTTTAGTGTCTCTAAGGCTAATTTAATTTTATGAGATAACAACTCATTAGATTTTTATTAACGGCTTTTATCTCCTCATTTATTCATAATTTATTTTATTCTTTTTTCTTATACTTTTTTGATTTTATTTGAATATGCAATATTTTCCTGTTCCACTCTTTTAGTTTGTATTTATACCAAGATATTGTTTGACCATACATATAAGCTTTGAAAGAATCCCAAACCATAACTAAATTACAGTCAGGTTTAATATTAAAAAGCAAAAAATATATACTTCATTAAGTAGCTATGTTTTGTAATCTTTCATTTTATTAATATATGCTAAAATTCCAGTAACATATGAGCAAGCCTTTAAAATCTGTTTCATTTTTTATTATTAATACATTGTGATGTGAGAATGCACACTGTATTTATTATATTGAAAGTGATTTTTTTCTAGAAATTATACCTTGAGAGATCAGTCATTTATCAATTATTGTTTGAATATCATAATTAAAAGCATCATGAGTAGATTTTAATTAATTTACATCTTTAAAGCTAAAGACATCTTTAATATTAAAAGATTATTTCCAAGTTTTTAAAGAGTTAGCATTGGGAAGTAAAAGACAATTAAAGTCATTACTTAGCATTAAATTCCCTTGTAATTGTTAATCATAAAATCAAGGTTTTTTTTGGCTAATATGACTCCCATTCCAAGAAACCAATATAGATTGGCCAGAGCCCATATTCTGTTACTATATTTTATAATGACTAAGATGAATCGACCCTCTTTTTCTTCATATTTAAATAGAACATGAGGCATGTGTATCTCTTTTTTCCCATAAAATAGCTATTCCTCTTTTCTTGCATTTGAAAGAAGAATGAGCTAAACCAAATATTTAGTAGACTTCCAGAATTCATTTTCATTTGAAAAATGTGTCTCCTGTAGGAATACAATAGTAGGGTTATTTAAATCTAAATACTTTAAAACATTTGCACACTTTTTCAGGTTATTTAAACCAATAAGTTTAAATCCATAATATATAAGATAATAAAAGGACATTTCATATAATTTGATTATGATAAAATAAAGGGAAAGATAATATAAAAAGGTCAACTATAGGCTTGTACTAAATCATTAAATAAATGAAAAAGTCTCAGGCAAAAAAGAAAAAATAATATTAGCAAAAACATTTTTTATTTAGAAAAAACTAATCATGGAATAACTAGAATTCCTAGTCTTATCTGAGAAAAAAATCTCAAGACTAACTATCTGTAACCATTTAAGAAAAAGACTATATATATCACATAATATAAACCCTGCAGTGAAAATGTATATATTGGGAACTATAAAAAGAAATCAATTTAATTACAATAAAATGGATCTTTATCAAAGTGAATAATAATATGCAAAGAAATTTAGAATTTGCTAATTCTTCTCCTCTCTCAGATTAGTGTTCATTTCTATTTCTCAACTTATTTTTATAAACATAATATACATGCGAAATAGTATAATATGAAATGTCTAACATATAGTTCATAGAGATTTTAAATTAATAAAACCTCTTAACTGACCACAAAAACACAGAAGTTAGTTGAATATATAGTTTTACAAATGAAACAATATTCCTTTGATATATTTTCAACAAGTGAATATAAATATACATGCCATTTTTAATTTTCCCTGTCATCATACAATAATTGTTTGACTCTTTTTTTAACATAACAAG
This sequence comes from Protopterus annectens, assembly GCF_019279795.1. NCBI lineage: Eukaryota > Metazoa > Chordata > Ceratodontiformes > Protopteridae > Protopterus > Protopterus annectens. The sequence goes on along the minus strand of NC_056733.1, from coordinate 409,110,307 downwards.
AAAAACAAATTGTAAATTTTCACAAATTAGAGCAACCTATTTGTATGAATTTGAAATTAGTGTATATCACATAAAATTAAAAAAAAAAAGAAACTGACTCAGTGCTTCATCAATCATTTGCTGTCAGTTACCACTTTTGACATCAAAATGTTATCAAATCCAGCATCAAGTCTCTCATTGTATTCAGTGAGTAAATCTATGCTTTATTTATTAATTTAGAAACTTTTGAAAATGAAAATTTAAATACCTGTTCATGTTGTCTGATAATAAAAAATTAAACAATTTTCAATAGTTCCCTGTCAGTCATTTTCATTCACTTGGAAGTTAAGTGTCTGAAGTGTTCCAATCAAATTCCCTCAATAAAGAATGTTTAGATCATACGTTATTTTACTACTGTCAGTGAATACACACAATGACCCTAGACACAGTAAAACCTCATGACTACAGAATTTCATCTCCTCTTCATGTTACTACTGGCAGCAGAATATCTGGCTGTAGACCATTAGTTCTGGTAAAACAAATAATTTAAATGAAGTGTTGGCAACACTTAACAGTGATATAGCAAACTCTAGGAGAAACCCACAAAGTATGTAGAGGAGAAAGAGGATAAAATGGAAAACAACTGTGAATTTGTTTGCACTGACAACTCTTATGTTAAAAGCAACATGTATTAACTTCATAAATATTCATGGTGTTATTATGCTGAAGAACATTGTATCTGACTGTTAAGAAATAAGTCAATAAAGTCTTTGCACTGATTGATGTAATACTATTTCATCTTTTATTCAATCAGACAGAAGAAAGAACAGTTTATAATTACAGGAGTTTGATTCTAGTAGTTTGCTTTCAAATATAAACAGAGAAGATACAAAAAAGAGAATACAGCCTGAATATTCATTCCCCCATAGAATTCAAGATTTTCTTGGGGGATATGTTTTGGAGTGTGAATCACTGATACTGTTATTATTATGTGGTTTGGCATAAATCATATTTTATAGGAATTTGAGAGTCAAACTTTGAAGAGAACTGTATCCAAGAATTAACACATCTCTACTTTGATGAAGCACATTGCACATCTCACCCTAATCAAAGTATATATCACATGAAAGTCATAAGTAGCTTCCACTATGGTACAAAATGGACATTGACATGGAGAGATGCTTAACTACACAAAAGAAAACTAAAAATCAATAAAGACTCAGTGCTCAGTAGCTTTACTATGCTTGGTGTATACTGATATTATTAACCATCACTGAAACTTTGTTTAGAAAAAGCCAAAATGAATTTCATAAATATCATGGCATATTTTCTTTTATTGCTGCTGATTTGATGGAATAGTTAGTGATCTCAAACACACAAAATCTAGAATGCAAGATATCTCTTACAGACAACACTGCCCACAAAACATCAAATAATAGTGGTCCTGAATATGATATTACAGGAAATTCATATGAATGTTTGTTTTTCTTTTATTTTCTTTTTATTTTCCTTGTATAGAATTTCATAACCAAACTCCATAGTATAAAGATCAATAACTTGTCATATTATGAATCAGTAATTCTCCCCCTACATGCAATTTGTAGATAAAAAAAATCTATTCCCTTGTATTTGATATAAACTTTTTCTGAAAACATGATATCCCAGACAAGGAGAGAATATTCACATGCACTATCACTTTGAACTAAGTATATTGTAACTTTAACCTTTAAAATTATATATTTATAAGGATTATAAAATATTCTACATAACTTCGAAAGATACTGTGTGTGTGTGTGTGTGTGTATATATATATATATATATATATATATATATATATATATATATATATATATATATATATATATATATGGGTCTACTTCTAACCCCCGGATTCACTAATCTTCCATACAGGACTAGCTTAGTCCTGCATGGAAGCACTCATTTAGGAGCAGGATGGCAGTGCATCATGCATATTAATGAAGGCACACTGCCCGAGCTTCTAGGCTTACACGGAGTGTATACGAGTGCAGGGGGTGTGTCTGAGAGCATTGCTCTCAGAATAAACACGCACTTGCAATTTAGAACAGCAGAAAGTGGTAAGAAATGAGCGAGACCACTCATAGGTGCCTGCATATCCACACCAAAAGTCCCCCATGTGTACAAAAGCAACAGTACATATAAATAAAATGAAGAAACCGTTTGTTTTTGTTTTTTAAATCTGATTAAAGCTAACCATAGGTGCGCATGTGTACCCATCGCTTAGCTATGGTGAAAGCAGCTTAAAAGGCTAAGAGGATAACAAGGAAGATATATGCAAATAAAGCAGCACAGCAATATTGTAGTGGGCAGAGTATTCGCCTAATGAGCAGGCATTCCCGGTTCGAGTCCCACTGCAGCACAGTCTATTTTACATGGCAAAGCACATTATAACCAATATTTTTGTTGCAAAACCCAAAAAATAACATATATTTATGAACTGGAGTACTGCAGAGAATGCACATGTGAAGAGTCAGTGTCATAATGAATAAGGCACTAGTAAGCAGGTTCAAGCACAAATAAGCAGTAGTAAGCATATGTAAGCAAAAGTAAGCATGTTTAAGTGTGTTTGCATGGGGGTAAGCACTGCTTACACAGACTAAGCAATTTAGAAGCTGAATGTAAGAAACTGTAACTGGAAGTTAGCAGTGTTTACCTCTGCAAAAACCCGCTTACAACTGCTTTAAAGTGCCTTAATCACTCTGTATCCAATGGCCCGTGCTCTGCCCAGTAATAAAATAAACAGCCTCTGCAAGGCTCAAACCCAGGACCCTGCACACCATAGACAAAGTGATTTACCAATAAGTCATAACATATATACATAAAATCTGATGTTTTCAGAAACATATCATCCAGCCCATTCATCCTACAGTACAGAGAATGTAACCAACATCTAGATATATGTGTGTGTGTGTGTGTGTAAATATATTAATATCTAAACAGATACAACATATCTATATATGTATATATATATATATATATATATATATATATATATATATATAAAATGTATATTTAGAAATATATACATATATATGAACATATATACATGCAAATGCCTGCATCGACACATATATAAGTCTACACCTATATGTTGACATATGCACAGAAAGGTACATATATGTATGCAGGTATATAGCTATGTAGGTATATACGGACATAGTCATACATATGTATGCTGATATATTTATATATATAGGTATATGTGGCCATACATCTGTAGAAAGCAATGGTAGATTAACAAAAACAAATATGTCCACATGCACTGTTAATGGGGTTGAGAGGCCCCCAAACAATATACGTCTTTTACAAATAGGCATACCCCCCCAGCCAAACATGTCTGTCCTGCAATACACTACCAAGTGTTGCATATCCCATAACCAGGACCTGACATGACATAGGCACAAGATGTTAACAGTACTACATCCCACCTGTATGATGTCAGGCTGGTACTGGTAACATATCATGCAGTACAGTCTGGGTCCCATAAGAAATGTAAAATGTGGAAGCTATCAACATCCCTAGGATACATATACATAGACACATATATGCAGATATACATATATAGATATTTTTACATATATATATATATATATATATATATATATATATATATATATATCCATGACTACACATTCACACACAGAGATATGTACATTAAGATACATATGTAGGAGGAGCACAAAATATGGAACAGCCACTATGTCTACAGTTGACACCTGAACAACTGGACACTGTATGAGCCACCCATACAAATGACAATTATTGCCTGCAACATATACCTACAGAGAGGTCATAGGAAAAAACACCACACACAGGTTTGCAGGAATGGAAAACCTTTATTTGTGTACTATTACAGTTCTATATACTATTGCTACTGTAACTGGGATTGTCTTCACAGACATGGTGTGTGTGTGGGGGGGGGTCACATCTGCTTTCTACATGTGTACCATTGGCTACTGACAGACATCCTAAGGACATCATAGTAAAGTACCGCTGTTAGCATGTACTGCCCCTGTTGACTGCAGCAGAGATATTGGCCAATATGTGTGGACATTCTGACACACTCTGTACAGTCCAGAGGTGTGCACAGAACCCTTTAGTGCAAAACATGTGTACCATGCCTGACAACATCGATGTCAACAGCCATGTAGATGGGTATAACACATAACAACTGGTATACATATGCCACCATAGGTTATGCATTCACATACACCTGTCTGGCCTGACACATTCTATCCGCTGGTACAGGGGTATCATGAACACATACTACCCACTAGATATTGACTTACCTCTGTACAGCATTCCACTGTTCTGTCTGATATGCATGACTGTTAAGGGAGACCCAGCAGCAGTGCATCTGGCAAGTATCTGCACATGACATCTCACTGGATAAGTACACTAAGCTGATAGGTATGTAAAAATACACTGTGCAGGCTACAGGCATACTTGCTCAATACTGGCCTACATCTCCTATGGGGAAATGCACATGTACCTGCATATATAGCAGGCTGTACAGGCATGTCACAGCATAAGGTAAGATACACCTGTGTGAAAGTGCATAACCACAACCAATGAGAACAGAGCCACAACCACATATGGCAAGCTAGCATAATATTACAGTATATGGACTATCTGTTTAACACCATCCTCATATGTGCCACTCACACACTAACCCTACATATACTGGGCCACTGCACAGTTTGGTCTGATAGCTGACTGTGATATGGGACATGTGTGTTTATGGCCCTACAAACATGTAAGCCAATATGGTAACTTACAGTGGAGCAGCATATAACATCAGATAGGAAGGGACCTAGGATGATGACAACTACCACAGTCTGTACACAAGCCAAGGTACATATTAATAATACACACACTGTCGACATTCACCATAAGTACACAGACCTCAGTACTGTACAAACAACCACAGTATGTCCAGGTTATGTCATCAAATATAACTCCTACTGTATATAACATGTGTAGCAGTCTGATATCTCACTGGCTTGTTATCAGATAAGATGACACTAATTATGGTGTACAGCACATATGCACCTCTTCATGCATGACATATGTGCAAAGGTTGACAGAGTTGGGGCTGGAAGCACATACACAGGGCCAGTATTGACATGATGCTGTGATAACTTCATACATTTACTGTTGTAACAGGGTTTGTTGCAACATATGTCCTACGAGGGATATGAAGTCAGTAACTGTCACGGCTTTCACCATCTACAGACTGCAATCCTCACACTATCTTCTGCAGTCCACAGATAGATGTTCCATTGGTAACACATGAAACCAAAGGCACAACACACTGCCCAGTCTGCAGATGACCCAGCAGATGGGGATTCCTCATAAACATATAACTGATATGGCAGGTATTGAGACATGTAGGACAGCTATATCCACACACACACTGTTAAACCAACATTACTCCAAATGCAGTATAGCAGCACTTACAGTCTGTAGTCAGGTCAGGCACATCCCCCTCCTGTGTGTTGCCCTGTTTCCACAGTGTATGTTGATAGAGGTAAATACCCAATCCATCTGAGATGCTGTTTGCCAAACAACAGATCTAGTTCCTGCTCACAGTGAATGAAAAGGGCCAACACCAACATGATGTTCCCAGATACTGGAGTGTGTTTCCATGCAATTGGCTATGGGAATGTTACCACAGCTGTTCCACATGCAATCAGCTAGGGGAGGGCTGCAATTCATGCAGAGGTCATCAGCTGATCATGAGCATCCCTTAAAATACAAATGAATGCTTCTGCCTAAGCTAAGCAGGTGTAGGTCTCCACATCCACCAGACAGTGAGTGGGAGAGGCAGACAGAAGCAAAGACAAGTCAGGGAGGGGTGGGAGAGTAAAACCTAAGCATGTTTGTGTCACACACCTACCAGCACAGGGTATCAAACCCTTGACAACTATGTAGTGCTATCACAGTTCTATGCAGTTATTGGATGCACCACATGGGTTACCTGTTGTCGAGCCCTCAGAACATAAATGTGATGGTGAGTGACATCTGCAACAGGTATATGGTAGCTATACGTTAGGTGACATAGACATGCCTGTCCGCATGAACAGGTGCCACCGTCAACACAGCTACACTCCCACAGGGATGCACATACATTGACACACTTGGCAGGGCCAGAATTAAAACACACCAGTAATGGGATTGCCACAACACATCACTGTGCAGGTATCACATGCATCACACCAGTCATACAGTGGTTGTATGGGTAAAGGGTATGGGGAGGTATCTGACATCAGACAGCATGCTTCAGTATGCCATTGGGGTTGTAGTGAGTGTGGATGCAAACATATGCACCATACAACACACACACAAACACACAGGGTGCCAGTACTGACATGCATGGGTGCATGTCTGCACGGGTGTGTGGTGGTCGACTGTGCCAGACAGCTATACAAGGTTAGGTGATGGGTATACCTTGGCATCAGGCCACATGACAATGGTCTGCATTGTGGCTCAGGGCTGTGGTTTCTGCATTTGCCCACACAGGTGGGTACTGTATCCCCCATCCAGTCACCTGTGTGACTATTGTGTGTGGCCAATGCTGTGCATCGCTTGCCATGTATGTGTTCCTTAGTCCATGACATGGATGGTGTCTGGGATGTGCACACCTCCCACATGCATGTACAGTGACATGTGGAACTGTACCTGGGGTTTCTGGCCCATGTTGTGAACACAGATTATCATCAGATGTGCCAGTCTTGCCGACCTGTGGCAGGAACTGATAATGGGCAGCAGGTTCACCCTGCACCTACATTGATAGCATGCTAACGGCATTCCCTGGTGTCAGTGTCATCTGCCCATACAGGGCATGTTGTCAGGCATGGTATGTCCTTTGTGGTTCACATGTGATGGCACCAAAGGTGCTGCAGGTGTCCATTGTGAAACATGGGGAGGGTGCACTGTCTGCATGTACGTGCAAATTGGACAGATGGACAGGGTGCTATGCCCTCTGTAGCCCACTGCTATCACTCCATAGTTACTATCAGTGGCCAATATGCGGTGTACTACCCACATACTGGCTGCTGCCTAGGCACGTGTGTGTGTGTATGAGACATGGGTTGAGAGTGTGCTCTGGGTAATACTGAGGTTGCTAACTGTGATTGCCTGGCCTTGATGTCACATGTATGAGTATGGCTTTGCACCCCTGCCTCCCAGCTATTTCACATCTGTTATCACTGTACAGTGGACATTGCGATATATAGTAGGGCCACCATATAAGAATTATGCAAAAGCCACTCCACATTGGCCACACACTCACAACCACCTCCACACAGGATACATGTTACAAATGCACACACACACCTATCATATCTGGGAGTAAACCCCCTACCTAACTAGTTTATTACACTACAGCACTATGCAGTCATAGTATGCACCACAGATATTACTGGAGTACTCCTTCCCCAAAGGTGTATTTCACAATGAATGACATCAGCAGGATTGCCAAAGTTGGACATTCAAATTGTAGTGAGTGTGGCTAGCCTATAATGCATTGCTCCATACACAGACATTGAAACACACACAAAACATCCAGAACTGCCATGGGTGGGGATGGAACCCTACCACAGTTCTAAATCACACTACAGCAGTATGCAGTCAGGGCACTCGCTATGGAGATTACTGGGCTACAGCCTTCCCAGAGGTGTATTTCTAGGAGGGTGACATCAGCAGCCTTGCCAAAGTTGAGAATATAAATTGTAGGGAGTGTGAGTACCCTAAAAAGCATTGCACTCTACACAAACAGTCAGACACACACACACACACACACACACACACACACACACACACACACACACACACACTTGCCATGTTTGGGAGTAGAACACCTACCTAACTACTTTATCACAATACAGCAGTATGCAGTTATAGGACATGCCACAGAGATTACTGGGCTGCAACCTTCCCAGAGGTGATTTCTAGGTGGATGACATCAGCAGCCTTGCCAAAGTTGAGTATATGAATTGTAGGGAGAGTGAGTACCCTAAAATGCATTGCTCTCTACACAGACAGCATCAGACAGACACACACACATGCCATGTCTGGGATTAGAACACCTATCTAATTACTTTATCACACTACAGCAGTACACAGTTACAGGACACTCTACGGAGATTACTGGGTTGTAACCTTCCCAGAAGTGTATTTCTAGGTGGATGACATCAGCAGCCTTGCCAAAGTTGGGTATGTGAATTATAGGGAGTGTGAGTACCCTAAAAAGCATTGCTCTCTACACAGACAGACACACAGACACACACACATATCATGTCTGGGATTAGAACACCTACCTAACTACTTTATCATACTACAGCAGTACGCAGTTACAGGATGTACTATGGAGATTACTGGGCTACAATCTTCCCAGAAGTGTATTTCTAGGTGGAAGACATCAGCAGCCTTGCCAATGTTGGGTATATGAATTGTAGGGAGTCTGAGTACCCTAAAAAGCTTTGCTCTCTACTCAGACAGACACACACACACACACACACACACACACACACACACACACACACACACACACACACACACACACACGCACACACACGCCATGTCTGGGATTAAAACACCTACCTAACTACTTTATTACACTACAACAGTACACAGTTACAGGACGTGCTATGGAGATTATTGGGCTAAAATCTTCCCAGAGGTATATTTCTAGGTGGATGACATCAGCAGCCTTGCCAAAGTTGAGCATTTGAATTGTTGGTAGTGTGACTACCCTAAACAGCATTGCTCTCTACACAGTCAGAGACAGACAGACACGCACACAAACACACACTCACACACAGTTGCCAAGTCTGAGATTAGACCTCCTACTTAACTAGTTTATCACACTACAGCAGTGCACAGTTATGGGATGCGCCACAGGGATTAGTGGGCTACAATTCTCCCAAAGGTATATTTCACATTGGATGACCTCAGCAGGCTTGTCATAGTAGGGCTATGGGGAGGGCAGTGTGTGTGCATGGGCCATAACCCATTCATCTAGGGCAGGCCTGTTTCATTCATGACCCCCCACGAATCCTTCTGCGCCGCTTTTTTTTTTTTTGTGATTTCCTTTTCCGGCATGCTTTTGCGTATGGCAGCGCCTTTTTTTACCTTTGTTTTCTTTTTCACTTTTTCACGCTTTTTTTTTTTTGCCAAATACTTTTTAAACACTTTTTTGTGCGAGTGAAAACGCCGTTGAATCGTTTTTTTTTCATGACAAACGAATCAGCACAATTTTATTAATTATTAAAGCTAAGCTTTAATTCTTATAAAAAACTACCTACTGCTATTATAAAAAAAACTAAAAAAACCTGATTTATATTCAAAAAATTCACATTGAAGATCAAGATATAAAGTTTTATTTGTGAGATTTCAGCTCTGAATGCCTATTCTGCCATTTGCTTTGCACATTGAGATTTACATGCATATGGTTAGACTCATACATTGTGTGTTGTACCCTCTTTGTGATTTCCTTAAACTCTCTGTACATTAGAAAAACCATCTTGAATTCTTGAATGATGCAAAATGGCTTTGTGCCTTCTTTCAGTGCTTGTTTTGGTATTGTTTTGGTAAAGTGCTTGCGCATGCTTGTTAGTTGTGCAGTGCGTCTGAATACAATAAAAAACACAAGTACTGTTATACTAACACAAGTACAGTTGCACTTTCTCAACACACTATTTTTGCATTTTATTTTTTATTCACATTTACAGGCTCACAGTTACACAGTGTATTCACACACTGTTCGCAGCTGCTTGCTACCACTTTCGACCTGTGGTGGCCAGTTGTTCTGCTTGTCCGCCTGCTATGCTGCATGTCTGTTTCAAATGTTGACTCAAACCACTACACCAGACAGAAAACCCACTGTACTAAAATTTTAACATTCTCCATGTTTTTACAATTTTAAAATTTTGACTGTAGTTCTCCATGTTTTTACAATTTTAGGAGCTTTGTGAAAAACAGAGGACACACAAATCAGGAGCTTTGTGGAAAATTAGAGGACACACTTTGTTTGCATGTTATGTGGCTGCTACTATTTAGTTATCTTTGTTTTGTTTTTCTCTGTCACTATTTTTAGCTTGTTTGTTTCTAGAACTATTTCTCTAGTGTGTCAAGGAATGTTGGAACCTGTGTGAAGTTTCTGAAACTACATATGTGAGAAGTTCAAAAACATTAGCTTTTTTGAAACTTTTACTTTGATGTGCATACTGAAAATGGAAAACTTTTAATTTTTTTTGAAAAGATTTTTTTTTTTTTCTTTTAAGTTTTTTTATTGTTGTTTTTTTTAAGTTTTGTTGTATGTTTTTATATTAGTAGTATATTTATTCCAAGTGGAAAAAAAGCAAATATTAAAAGCAAAAAGCAAGCCATATCAAATAGAAAGAAGTTCTGACTCAGACAGAAGAGTAGTTCACCTTCCAGCTTATTAGCCTCCAGAGCCCCTCACCATCTTCCTGAATCCAGTCTTCCAAGATATAAACCACGGTATATAAGCCACAATATACAATACACCATTTACCATCAATTTACCATCATGTGTTTTTTTATGCCATGTGTTGCCTACTCTTGGGTCGACTCAGTGGGCGTCCACTCTGTATTAGTCTTTTTTTTTTTTTTTTTTTTTTTTTTCATGTTGAGAGTTTTTTTTTTTTTTTTTTTTATTGCCGTTTGCCCCCAGATCATTTCTGTTGACTCAATGCGGCCCTTGCAACTGAAAAGGTTGGACACCCCTGATCTAGGGGTTGACACACCACATCCGGGCACACACAGGGTCATATTTCACAGGTACTTGTATACAGCTGCTACATGACTACTTCCTTGTACAGTCATGTTGCACAGCTGGCACGTGCACCACATAGTCTGTCATGCTGACAGATACTGGTGGCTAGTATCTGCAGTGAGTGACATCTGCACCTCATGTGTTTGGGGCCCTTTGGCTGCATGCTGGGTGGGACAGGCCTGGATGGCTCCTTGTTACAGTGACCCTCTTCCACACATCATTGTCCATCTACCTTTGACTTATTATAGTGTAGTGTCCTTGCATATATGTCTGTATTCCTATCCACTGTGTGTGCAAGGCATGATTGGTGCATACTGACAAGTGTCTGCACTAACAACTGTGATAGCCATATATGTCTGGTCCACTGGTGTTTGCAGACAGGGCCTTCATGTGTTTAATCCACTGGTGTTTGCAGACATGGCCTTCATGTGTTTAAGTGTGTGAGCATGCCCAGTATGACCTTTCAGTATGTTGTTGACTGACATTGCCTTCATTTCTCTAAGTGTGTGAACATGCCCAGTATGGCCATCTGTATTGCATGTGTGGATCGAGTCCAGGTAGTTTGTACTGCAGTGCTGACTTTTGTGCTGTACATCGACAGGTAGCATGCTGTCTCTGCAGGGTATTCATCGATCATTTCGCATTGACTGTTACTACATTTCTGCATAGCAGGGGGGGGGCACACCTGACTGCTTCTACATTTCTACACAGGATTGGGGGGCACACCTGACTGTTACTATATTTCTACACAGGATTGGGTGGGGGGGGGCACCTGACTGTTAGTATATTTCTACTTATGATGGTGGGGCACACCTGACTATTTCTACATTTCTACACAGGATTGGAGGGGGGACATCTGACTGTTACTATATTTCTACGTAGGATGGGGGGGGAACACCTGACACTTGTACACATTTGCTAGGACTGTACTGGTATGTCCGGTACTCCATTTCAGTCTGTAGTCTTACCTATCATGCTGGCTAGCGTCATACCAGTGTAGCACAGATTTTAGCTTTTAATTACCTACATATTGATTTCTGACATCCTACACTTCAGAACTGACATCCACTGCCTGACCTGCTGTAGTCTGTCTGTGTAGGCCTCGGGGGAGGTTACCCATAGGCCTCATTCAGAGGCCATAGCACAGCCTCTGTTTGTGTTTGTCTACACCTGTCCTGCTGGCTGTGAGTGTTGTTGGTTATGTGACCCCCCCCACAACTGGCATGTGCGAGTCACTTACCTTGTGGGTGTCCCAGTATTGAGGGTGGTGCTACAGGGCTGCCTATGTCGGATGCACATAGTACACTCCCTACACATGGTTAGGCACAGGTAGGGTAATGTTTGGCATCTCTTTTACTGTATGTGAGAGTCAGAGAGAGGTGTTATTCCCTGGGTGCCTCCTGTGTCAGTGTATGTGCTATGCGTTGCCTCTTTGCCAAAGTCAGGGCATACTGGGCACGCCTCCTTTTGCCTACTGGAGCAGACTCAGGTTGTTCCTCCTCCAAGTCACTCTGTGCCTGTGCAGGTTTTGGCAATGGTGGGGGGCTGTGTGACCCTGCTCTGTGCTGTTCCTGCTGCAGCTGTTTCCACAGGATCATATTGTTTAGCATGGCACATACAAGGACGATTTGGGTACATGTAGCTGGTGAATACTGCAAGGCTCCACTGGATGTGTCCAGGCTCTGGAACTGTGACTTGAGCATCCCAAACACATGCTCTACTATAATTCTGGTCTGTGCGTGTGCCTCATTATGGAGTTCTTGTTCAGGTATGTGTGCATTTCTGATGGGTGTCATCAGCCATGGCTCCAGTGCATATCCAGCATCCCCCACCAGGTGACCGTGAGGGATGTCCCCATTGGCAAATCTCTGGTACAGCTGTGTCAGATGCCAGATGTGGGAATCGTGATAGCTTCCAAGGCAGCCAGCACACACATTCATTATTATGCCCTGGGCATCACACACAGCCGGGAAGCCCTTGTGGTTGATGTAGACCCTACCCTGCTCACCGGGTGGTGCTTTGATGCATATGTGCATGCAGTCTATAGCACCCACTACCTCAGGGTATTTTGCTATTTGGTGGAACAGTTGCATATTGCTGGCCAACTCCTCACGGTGTTGGGGAAATATATGTACTCACTGACATGTGCTGACATGGCATCCAGAAACTGGTGGAGTACCCTGGATGCTGATCCATGTGAGATCCCCATGATATCCCCAGTTGGCCTTTGGAAAGTACCTGTAGCTAGTATTCTTAGGCCTACACATACCTTGGTATCCACTGGGATGGGTTCCCCTCTGTTAGTTCTGTGTGCCAGGCGTGGCTGGCACAGCTCAACAATTTGCTGTAGAAGGTCCCTGTCCACCCTATAGCGCTCCACTATCTCCAGCTCATGTAGCCCCTGGTAGGTTACCCTGGGTCTGTACACTCTTCTCTGTCTCCTCACTGTGGGTTGGTAGACAGAATTCACATCCTCACCTCCCTCAGCCTCTTCCACAAGCTGTATGATAGCTACTGCAGCCCCTATCATTTTCTCCTGTGTGTGTTAAATGTTCCCCTCTTGTTTACACCAGTGGTGTAGAGTGTGGAAAAAACAGAGGGGAAGGTGTTTGCTTAGTTTATAGTGGTGTTCTGGGCTGGGCTGGTCTGCCACCTGTGTAATTGGCTGATTCTGATACATTTCACCTGCCAGCTAAGCTAGTTCTCCTTGATTACCTTCCTACTGCTGTTTTCCCTCCCCATTGCCTTCCTGTTTAAGCCCGTGTGCGCGCCGTTCAAACACAGTGCTCAAATGTGCACACTGCTGCTCTTTCCTGATTTAACTTTTTTTTCTTCCTGTAAAACCCGGTGCGCAGTGCACACACCCACTTAGGCTTTGTAAAGAGTGCTAGGCAGGTTTAAACAGACCCCCTAGCTTAGCTGTGCTAAGCTAGGAGCAAGCCCGAGCCACAGGGCTCCAGTCCACTTACAGTATGCCTGACACACCCCCAATGATGTCACCTAACTCCTAGGCTTGCACCAAGCTATTCCTGCTCTTACACTGTTGGGACTTGACTCACAAGCTGGGGAAAACTGGGATTCACGAAAGCTTGCATAAATACTTTTTTGCTTCATCTGCAGAGTGTATTAGGAATTTCTGATCACCATACCTGAAGGAGAGGATGGCTGGGTATTTCATCTGGAAGCGTAATTTTTTTTTGATTAACAAAGCACAAAAAGGAGCTAGAGCTTGTCTTTGAGCCTTAATGGGATGGGGTAAAATCCTGTGCTATTGTAATCCTGTGACCTCTCCATGAAATGTTACTTTTCTTTTTTGCAGCCATGAGGAGTGTGGTAACATGTGCAGCATTTAGAAGCCTTGCACAGATTTGCCTAGGGACAACATCCACTTGTGATCTTCATAATGCTCTATGAGCTCTTTCAATAATGATTTCTTTAGCTAAGATTTTATTTTCAGTAATGTGTTCAAAAATCTCAGTTAGTATGACTGGTAGTTGGACTTGGTCAAACTTTTCAGGAATGCCACATATTAGAATGTTGTTTCTCCTACTGCGTGCTTCTAAGTCTATTACTTTTTGCTGTAAGTCACTAATAATTTTGTCATTTGTATTTATCTTGGTTTGTAAATCTTGTATTTGCTTTGACTTCTCCTCAGTTATATTGTCAATAAGATTAATTCTGGATGTAATTTGGTCTAGATTAGAACCAAATTAATTTAATTTGTCTGAGAATAATTTGATATCTTCATGCAAGGGCTTTAATGCTGTTTTAAAGTCATCTAGTGAAAGAACAGTCTCACCTTTAGATGTAACAGCTCCTTTGTTTGAATCCTGTGTTGATTTATTTATTCTCTGCCTCTTAGCTGTTACATCTTTTTCAGGTGACATTAGAGAAGAGAGTTTGGTTTTAGAAGTTATAGTATCCATGGATTCTTTTTGGTTAGCCATCACTGGGTGAATTATAGTGTAGGTGTAGACCACAAGGAAGTGACTTAAAGAATTCTCCTTTAACTTTTCTTGTTTAGAACTCAGAACTCAGTCATTCAGAGAAAAGGATGCCACCATGCAGCTGCGGCCTTCATCTAGTCACTAGAGGTAAGCACTTGCAGAAAAAATGATCAAATTTAACTTTTTAGACCAAAATGTTGCTATAGATTTTTTCCATGAAGTGTATTTTAGAAGAAATACTCCTTTCCTGTTTGATTCGGTGCCAGATGCAGGTTTTTTTGAGCAGATAGATTTAGTTGATACAGGAGCAGCAGAAAGTGTGTGTTCAGTGCTTGGTGGCCATCTTGAACTCCCAGCTTAACTAGTTGTACTGTTAAAGCTAATAAAATAATATAACCAAGATAATACAGTATATGCTTAAAAGCTGTGAATTACTGTTAAGACTAACAAATAGTATAACCAAGATGAATACAGCTACAAAAACCTATCTCTGTTGGCTTTCTAACGTTGTTAACTGAATTTAACTTACCCTGTTATCTTCCCAGCTTGTTTTTACCATCATCTGGATGTCCTGGTGTTTTTTCCCTTTCTAGCTCTTCAGTAATATGTTGGCCCATTTGTATAAGTGCACGATGCTTCCTGTGGCCTGTTGAAGCCTTATTTAGAGCTCCACGAGGGTTCCTTAAGCTCCCAGGGCCGTTTCAACAATCCATTACCCAGAATGCAACAAGAATGTTGGCCGATGACATCACGAGGTTGGAGGTTGCAACAGAAGAAGCAGTGCATTACTGGGAATGCTAATATTGTGAATTAGAGATTAGGGAAGAAGAAATGGATCTAAAACAACACTTTCTGGACACTTCAGGATGGCGATAATTAAATGGACTATAAAGGACTCTGGTCAGGGTAATTTAACAGCCTAATCTTATGTTTAAGTAATGAATATATTACAATATAGTTTTTTTCTAGCAATACAAGTACATCAGTTTGTCAGGTCTTTCATATCAAATTGTATAGTCGCTGCCATCTGCTGGTCAAGTAACAAAATTACAATGCCATACTTAAGACATGCCTTTCTGTGCCTTTCAGTTTTTCAAAAACAATATTTTATGTGTTCATATTTAGTTTTCTATTTATGTGTGTGTTTGTTTGCTCATTGTGAAAGTGTTTTAGATACAAACTCAGACTGTGTGAGTAAAATAAAAAGCCTATGCAATTGTCAAAAGTTATTTAAAGACAGCTACAGACAATTGCCTGTTTAGTAATCTATTAGTCTGCTCCACAGCTGTGCTACCTTTACTGAAAATACGTTTTCAAGTGTCGAAATCTAACTGATGTTGCATGGAAACACAAATTAGCATTTTGACTACTTTCACCATGATTCAATCACGATTCATGAATCATGATGTTTTATTCTATACTGAAAGTGCAGGATATGAATGTTTTGTTCCTTCTCTCAATGAAGTTGGCTCTGCAGAACTAGTGAGCTTGATATGCTGTATGCTTGTGCTTGGTTTAATTAGCCGGCTTGCTAAAACTTGCTTCTTGCTAAAAAGGCTTGCTAAACTGTTTTTTCTTTTTCTTACAGTTATTTAATTCAACTGGTTAGTGATGATATGTGAGTTATGTAGTTTACTGTGAACTGCATTCACTGAAAATCCAATTAACTGCTTAGGTTGTCAATTAATGCTCTTGATTTTGTCTTTCCTTCTATAATCCTATTGTTATGTAATTCTGTGTGTAATGCATATTTAGTAAACCCAGTTAGATATCTAGCTAGGTAAAAAATGTATTTACATTTACTCAGAGCTATTCTGTTTGTTGACGCATATATTTAACCTGTAATTTTTTTCCTGTTATAATTACCCCCTTTGTTAACCTCCCTTTATAGCAGTATGCTCAGCTTATCTAACTTGACTGTCCCTTCTCCAGACAGGAGACCAAAACATATTATTAGGATATTATGGTACTTACTGCTATGCCAGTTATAAATAGAACCTGTGTTACTATCTGCTGTAATGGTTATTAATAGCTCTGGTTATAAATTGTGTTGGTTTCAATTACTTAGTAACTTTTATTGTCTATATTACTCCAACCTCACTTGCCTATTTACATGGAAAATTTCAAGTCATTAATTTTAAAAATGCTGTATGTATTATGTTCTTTTGGTGGCATTGTTTTATTATCTCCCTTAACTCCTAACTCGAACGTTACTTTGCCTTTAACTGTCCATTCTATGTACATATGTTTTTCAATATTCCTTAACATTTTTGGGAGTGGCATGGTGGTGTAGTTGTCCAATGTTTGTTGGTGCTTGGACTATTGATGTTAGTTTTTATGTCTCCCTGCTCCTCTGTTCTTGTATTATTCTTCATAAGGGAAAATATTTAAAAAACAGATCACTTGTATGTATTTAGAACTTATTCAAAAATGACTCAGGGAGACAGGTGGTTAGGCACGGGGTTTATGGTATGGAGCATGGATGCCAGAATATGATTTACTACCACATTACACTTTCTGTTATATATAAAAAGTGTGTTTACTAATTGGACCATCCCTAGTAGGGCTTTTTTCTTAGTTTATCCTAGTATATATCTACGTTTTAAATCTAAATTATGATGATTAGTGTGAATTCCTGGAATGTAAATTGTCTTCAAGAAATCAATAAAAAGAAACTAGTTATGTACCTGATTTTTCAGGATACATCTAACATCGTCTTTCTACAGGAGACCCATATGACAAATGTTCAGTGGGATAATATTAAAAAAAGAAATTGGATTAAACTTGTGATATCATCCGGGAATAGTCTTGCATCAAAAGGCACTGTAATAATAATTAAAAAATCCTTTCCTGGCAAAGTGCTAAATACTAAATTTGACCCGAATGTAGATGGTGTTTATTTTCCTGCTCATACCCTCAGGTAAAATCCCCTTTACTTTTCTTAAACTTATATAGCCCATGTACAAACCAGCACTTATTCATCTATGAAATACATCATCCACTACTTAAATTTCCTAATCACCTTTTCATTATTGGTGGTGACTGGAATGCACTCATGGACCCCTTGAATGATAGTTCAAATAAAAACTGGAAACAGCCCTCACAAGTAACTGCATCTATTCAGGATTTGATAAATAGCTTCAACCTAGTTGACACTTTTTTAATATTTGACCATGACAGAGAGCTAAATAAGTTCACGTTTTATTTGGCTTTGCACAAAGTCTGGTCCAGAATTGATTATTTTTTGGTCTCTGATAACTTTTCAAACAAAATTACAAACTTTGCCCTTGAGGCTAGATCTATATCTGACCATTCAAATGCCTCACTTTGTATTAATCCCACTCACCACCTGAATCGCGATGGTAGTAGTCCCACTTGGTCACTAAACAGTAACATTCTTAAAAAAGAAGATGTTCTGCAGGAAATTAATGATTATTTGAAACAATTTGATGCAGAATCTTGTTTATCCACCATCCCCTTAGATATCCAATGGGCTACGGCCAAAGCGGTCATCAGAGGAATACTCATACAAGAATCATCTTATTATAAAAAAAAAGAGAAATTGTATATCAATAACCTCAACAATGAGCAAAAGATGACTGATGCAGAACTACAAAAGGATTTTTCTCCTGAACTGGAAAAGAAAGTACATGAGATACAAAAAAAATGTACTCCTTTCACTTACAAAATCAATCCTTGGTAGAACTCAAACACCTTCACAGATATTCAGAATGGGCCCAAACCCCCTCCAGAACACTAGCTAGACTCATAAACATCAAGGAGGGACCAAACTATATTAATGAAATAAAATACAAAGGGAAAAACTTATACAGTAATGAAGATATAGTTAACTCTTTTGTAAATATCTTCACTAAAATCTATAATCCCAAAAACCAGACCCCAAATGAAATGCACAAAAAATTCCTAAATGAGCTGTCTGTTCCAAAGTTATCCTCCACGCAAAACACCCTTCTAAACAGCCCCATAACACTGAATGAAATAATGCTAGCTATTAAAAAACTTAAACCAAATAAGGCGCCAGGTCCTGATGGTTTTACAGGAGAATTTTAATGAACTTTTAGTTGTCACCTTTCTAAAACTCTCCTTGCCATGTATAATTATATAATATGTAAAGGGATTACTGATAAGTATATGAACAATTCGAAAACAATATTCATCCCAAAACCGAACTCTGACAAGTCCAACCCTCTCTGCTATAGGCCCATTGTCATTATTAACGTCGACATCAAAATCTTATCTACCATTTTTGCTGGTAGAATTCAGAAAGTTATAGCTACAGTCATTTCTTCTGAACAGTTGGGATTTATGAAACAGAAGCAGCTGTGTGACAATACTCTTACCTTAAACACATTAATGATGTTTCTAAAAAGTGATAACCACCCACGCTATGCCCTCATGCTAGATGCTACCAAAGCCTTTGATAACGTTGATCTAAACTTCCTTTACCTAACCATGAAATTCTTTAACTTTCCTGATCTTATTATCAACACTATTAAGATGTTTTATAACAATGCCTCTACTTCCCTGTATATAAATAAAACTGTATCACGCCCTATTAAAATTACCAATGGCACTAGGCAGGGCTGCCCACTCTCACCTTATCTTTTAAATTTATATCTCAAGCCTTTCCTTCTCTGGGTTGAACAAAAGACTTATCATCATATCCCAAAAGTCTTTAACATTTATTTATTTTTTATTTTATTTATTTATTTATCATTTGTTGACCGGGAAAGTCCGACTAGGTTCCACAGAGCCTGTTTTCAGCGGAGGCCCGGGGAGAAATGCTCCAGATGTAATGTAAATAATGTAAGAATGTAAATTATTCTGCATTTGCAGATGACCTAAACATCTATTTTGAGCTTCCCAACACCGATCTTCATAAAATTCGAAATTCTATTAATCTTTTTGCTGAGGCTGCTAATTATAAATTAAACCCTGCAAAATCATCTATTTTTCCATTAAACCATGCAAACCATTTAGAATATTACTTCCCCCTGTCTGACATTCCTCTCAAATATGCACTCAAATACCTAGGAATAACTTTCACACACCCTCACCAAAAACTAATAAAAGCAAACCTATATAGAGTCTGGGATCAGATAAATAACGATCTAACTAGATGGAAAAACATCAATCTTTCTTTGCTATCAAAATCCGCCATCATTAAAATAAATATTTCACCTAGAATCCTTTTTCATCTTAACTCCATCTTCTTAAATGTTTCAAAAATGTTTTTCAGAAAAATGGAAACCACGATCTCAAAGTTTTTATGGTTTCCTAAATCAACCAGAATATCATACAGTAAACTAATTACCCCTAAGACCAAAGGTAGTTTAAGTCTCCCGGACTTTAATTTATATTACCACATCATTAATGCTAGTCATCTAATTCAAATAACCTGCTATGATCCCTGTGCTGAATCTTGGTACCCAACCTGGATCAAAATCTAGTGCAACTATATATATTCCTTAAAATTCAATCCCCATATTCTGTCCCTTTTCTAGCACCTGATGGTGACTACAAGTTCAAGATCTTGCCTAAACTAAAGAACAAAATTTGCATCTTTCAAACTCTGATGACCTCCTTAAATTTACACAATACTGTTCCCATTCTCCAGCCTATTCACCTAAATCCTAACTTAAAAATCAATAATAAAATGATCAATCTAACAAACTTCCCTATTATTAAGAAAGCCATAGTTTGGCACTTTTATAACTCTAAAAATGTTGCCGAGGTCAAAGCCTTATTTGGTGCTCCTAACAAATATGATCCTCTCTTAAGACAAATTAGCTCACTTATAAAACAAAAATGTTCTTGCTATAGAGTGAAGGAGCAAGAGATTACAGTATCACAATCTATTATTAAATCACTTTCCCTATGGAACAAAATGATTTTGAATACCTATAAACTTGTGTCAAGCATTAATTATAATCATTCACTTCTATTTTCCAAATATTGGGACGGTATACAAGGAGAAATCTCTATGGAGTCTAAGTGCAAAGCAATCAATAATACCCTGAATCTAACCCCCTTCAAAAACCTAATTTACACTCAACTTATGATAAACAACAATTCCTACTATACCTCAGCAGTCTTACTGAAATTCGGATACACTAAAAACGTAACCTGTCATTTCTGTTCCCTTCCACATGTAGATATACTTCACATCTTTTGGAGCTGTAAGAATATTTACAAACTTTGGTGTTTTCTCAGAACTCATTTGGAAAAAATGGGATACGAAAAAAAACACATTTTCTTGGCAAACCATGATTCTAAATATAATTCCTAAATCTCTTAAGGGTATCCATTGCCACATCTGTGTTACGGCCTGCGCTCTTCTCAAATATTTTATAGCCAAGAATTGGGTCAATCCCTCAACAATAGCTTGGGAAAACTTTACATCAATGGCAATCAAATATATATCTGCACATACGTTATGCAATAATAACCAAAAGAAAAAATAATATTTTCAGAATTACTGGTGTAGTCTTTTTGACCTAATCCAAACTAAATAATCTTCCAAAATGTGGGTCACTAACACTACATTCCAGGAAATCCTCCATCGGTATCATATCTGGCCCTATAATCATTAGACATTGTTATCATCACACTGTAACTTTTGATTTTACAAAGTATTTTGTTATATTATTTTGTTATCCTCTGGCATCCATGGTGTAAATATGTTGTAAATATGGTATACATAGTTGTACATGGTGTAAATAGTTGGTATATATGGATATACTCTCCTTACCGCTTTTCTTTCTTCTTAAGAAAGTCCTATACTCCTCCTTCCAAGCCATTTTCCATTTGTATCTCTAGACTTTGACTGTTTTAGGTTATTGGGGGTCTCTACTGCTTATATTATTCTCTAAGATGTAAGTTTCCCTGTAAGATAACTGCTGTTTTATAAATGCATAGTTTTTGTACTGATTTATATATATATATATATATATATATATATATATATATATATATACTTTACTGCTTCCTGTAATGACTTACAGTTTTTCCTTTGCATGTTTGAAAAGTTTGTAAAATTCAATAAAAATATATTTGAAAAAAAAAAAGAAAACTGGGATTCACTATCATTCCCCTCATTTGCATAGGATTGCCTGCTGATGCATAGTTATATGTCTCACACTGAGCCTCCCCACTTAGCAACCATTACTCACTGGCCATGTTGTCTTCTGCCTGCCATTGACTTGCATGGCAGAATACTGATTTTAGTTAGAATGCTTAACTTAGGTTTATTTTCTTATTTTCCCCCGATCCCATTTGCACGCCTCTGTCCTATGCTTAAACAGCCGAGATTGGCTAAAAAAAAAATTAAAAGTTGATTTTTTTTATTTTTTTGTTTTGTTTGCAATGCCAATGGCCTTATACTTGGCCAATGACATGCTTCCTCAATGATATGCAGCCTTTATTTGGAGCTGTCACAGCTCCGTTTTGGATTTTGCAGAAATGTACTCGGTTACTAACCAAGTACATTTCTACAGATTGCACTAGTTTTGCACGGACGGTCACAAGCTTCCTGGATTGCAAAATCACCTTTCTCCTGCAAATGGGGTGATTTGCATACAAGGGCTTAGTCCATGCAGGATTAGTGCAGGAGCTCTCGTGCACGCACCTGCAGGCTGTTCCTGGATCGCACGGCAGACATATTGCCTGTTAGAGCTCCTGCACTGATCCTGCACACCGTGCAGGGCATAGTGAATCTGGGGGTAAATCTCGAAAGCTCAAAATCTTGAAATTCAAAATACAGTAGCCATAATCTTGAAAGTTCAACATACTGAATTTCATAATATCAAAAACACAGAGTACACCAACACTTACAAATAAGAAAACATATTACTCTTCTCCAACTATTAGCAGGCAGCCCCTGCACCCCCATGTGGGGTTATGCCTCACCCCCTGCTACTTAAATATACCAACTCCAAGATAACAATCCACAGAAGAAAATGGCAAACATACCGTTACGTGCTTCATGACTGCCTGTTGTCACCTTAGTCATGTTCCCTTTTAATTTGCTATACCACAACATAACTCATCTTAGTGTAGTAAAGTGCGATCTTGGAGGTGATATATTTACATAGCAGAGTGTGTGTGGGGCGCAGCTCCCACATGGGGGGGTGCAGGGGGACTTGCCCTATTGCTAATAGTTTGAGTAAACTAATAGTCTTTGGGCAGGATTCACGAAACCTCCGTGTAAGAGTTAGCAAGTCTTACATGGAGGCTGCGGTTAAACGGGGTGGTCAGCATGCCATGCATATTCATGAGGGCATGCTGAATCACACCCTAGGCTAACACGGTCCGTGTAGGAAAGTAGGGGGTGTGTCCGCACAGCGAGTCCTGCAAAGGGACACGCCCCCAGAAGAGTCACAGTCCTGAAAGGAAACTCCCACGAGCAAGCCCACGGAAATGTCAAGAAACACAACACCAAACATGCCCCCACAGACTATAAACCCAACTGTAATGTAAAACGTAAAAATTAACAGTTTAATTTTTTTTTTATAATTTCAAAAAAGTTTGCCCATAATTGCACTCGTTTGCGTGGGTGTGCCCTTCGCTCAGCCACAGTTAGCAGTCATTGGAAAAGCATAAAAGATCTAAATATGCAAATTAAGCCAAGTAGCAATAGCGTAGCGGTAGAGACATTGGCCAAAGAGGAGGTAGTCACGGTTCGAGCCCCAACAACATCATTTTCTATTTTTAGTGAAATAAGCACAAAACAATCCCCTGACATATATGTACATATATATAACTATAATTTAAGTAAAATGTAATGAAATGGGCCATGTATTTTTGAAGAAATCTGATACAATAAAAAAAAAAAATTATAAGTGCCCATAGCTGAGCAGCGCTCTACCAAGCTGAGTATGACTGCCTGCAGGTGAGCAGTGGTTTAACAGGTGTAATATGAGTGCCTGGAGTTGAGCGGCACTTTAACACGCTGAAACTGTGTGCCCGTAGCTGAGCAATGCCTCACACAGCGTAATATGCATGCTCGTAGCCAAATGATGCGTAAACCAGCGTAACCCATTTGCACGGAGCTGCGCAACGCGTCAACCAGCTTACCGGCGGGCAACGTAGGGCAAGCTGTATCAAAGCCGCCTTTACACAGACACACCTCCTAGCCTGTGTAGACAGTCATAAAATAAAAAAAGCAATGCCCAGGCTCGAACCCAGGATACCGTGCACCATAGTCAAAGTACTGAACCACTAAGCCATGACAGTTGCACTGAGAAATGCAGTATTAGCATATATATATATATAGGAATGAATGGAAATAGAAGCATGACAAAGCAGGTTTTTTCAAGCTGATACATTTCCAAAATGGCCATTCACAGATAAGTGCGGGAAAAACGGCATATATAAGCCCCATAGGTGGGAATACACAGCATAACTGATTGTGGAATCTATTTGCAGTCAGGATGGCAGGTGTAGGAGAGGGCAGTCACTTCCGAGCACAGAGGTGGGGTGTTGAGGAGTCCAAATATATGGTTTGGCTCCTAGTCCACGATCATGAGGCTCAACTCATGCAGGGCCAGGTTCTGTGGGGTGCGTACAAGGCAGAGGCATGGAACCAGTTGGCACATGATCTCACCAGTGCCACAGGCATACCAAGGACTGGTGAACAGGTCCGTCACCACCATGTGGACCTGAAGAGATGAAAGCAGGACCAACTGAACCGTTGGATCCAGGAGGCCTGGCAAATGCCCAACGCCCCACTACTGAGCAAGTATCCATGTAATTATGTATGTAAGAAATTATCCTAGTTGATATTATGGAGATGTATGTTCCAATATTGCTTCATTTATATTACAGCTGCAGGTGTGCATTCCGCGAATCGGCGGGCCTATGGTGATAGGCTGGTGCGGTTGCGCCACCAGGCAGGTTAGTAATTATTTTTCTGTAATTGTTATACAATATAAGTGAGACAGCTTGTAAAAGAGTTCAGTGTAGTTACATATTAATAAAGTTCAAATAACACTAGAAGAAAGATTCTGCTAGTACTGTATGATTAGATAAGTGATGCAGCCTGTAATCCAGAAATAAAAATTAAACAAGTCTGAAATAGAGATTTTCCACCTGTATTGTAATATCAGATAACCTGCTGCAGCCTGAAAATTAGTGGTAAACAAGCTAAAGACAATAGACATGTGTCAAATACATCCCCTTTTAAAATCTGCCATATGAAACAAGTGAGTCTGTTGGAAAGGATTGTTGTAACCAAGTAAGACATGTTAATAACGCCTAGAATTAAGTACCATCTTGAATTGTAAAAATAAAACAAGTGAGAGTATGAGAAAGAGGTATGAATCCACCAAGAAAGCTGTAATAACTCTTGAATAAAGTATGTAAACAAGATACGGCCACCAAAAGATGCAGTCTCTTCCACAAAAAGCCACACTGTAATGAAAACTGAGTCCTTTTCATAGACTTGAACAGAGAATTTAATACAAAAATTTAACGACTAAGCGCTTTCGCCAGCAATCTGGCTTCCTCAGAGTCGTTTAAAATACATTCAAATACTCCATATATATTATACACTCAAGGCTCATTGGGCCAATTCATAAAACACACCCCCTTGTTTACAACAATCCTGAACATTGAACAATTGAATGTTACAAATATAATTAAAAATAATATGTGCACATTAGTACATAATCTGTAATATTAATCATAAATGGTGATGTTGTATCCATAAAAATCTACTTATTAGTATCAAATATCACTATAAAACATTCATTATACACTCAGAACACATTATACAAACCCACCAATCCTATCCATAGAAGCAACCAGCTAAATAAATTGCATTAATATTAAAATAAAAAACATACTGAAATGTGTTACAAATTACACTACTACATAACTAAAATGTTGACCTATATTAGCCACCGAACATATATAAACGATTATATTTCAATTAAACCTATGTTAAAGTTAAGGTCCCAGTTAGTATAGTGATTGGATACAATAGGTAGCAGGGACTTATGTTCGGTGGCTAATATAGGTCAACATTTTAGTTATGTAGTAGTGTAATTTGTAACACATTTCAGTATGTTTTTTATTTTAATATTAATGCAATTTATTTAGCTGGTTGCTTCTATGGATAGGATTGGTGGGTTTGTATAATGTGTTCTGAGTGTATAATGAATGTTTTATAGTGATATTTGATACTAATAAGTAGATTTTTATGGATACAACATCACCATTTATGATTAATATTACAGATTATGTACTAATGTGCACATATTATTTTTAATTATATTTGTAACATTCAATTGTTCAATGTTCAGGATTGTTGTAAACAAGGGGGTGTGTTTTATGAATTGGCCCAATGAGCCTTGAGTGTATAATATATATGGAGTATTTGAATGTATTTTAAACGACTCTGAGGAAGCCAGATTGCTGGCGAAAGCGCTTAGTCGTTAAATTTTTGTATTAAATTCTCTGTTCAAGTCTATGAAAAGGACTCAGTTTTCATTACAGTGTGGCTTTTTGTGGAAGAGACTGCATCTTTTGGTGGCCGTATCTTGTTTACATGCTGTTACAGCCCTTGTGGGTGTTACGTTCCTAATTCTTGAATAAAGTATACTGCAGTCAGTACATAATGAAATGAATGAGACAGCCACAACCAAACAGTGAAATGTTTGTAATAAAGTACTGAAGCTGGAACGTGTCTGTCCCACAATTTGGATATGTTGCTGTACCCTTGCAATATGGAGGTAGTATGGTTGTATGAAATAATGAACATCCACAGTTGTCTACAGCCATATAAATCAAATGTAGCAGGATGCTGTACCTGAACACAGCCAGATATGAACGTGTATGAATAAAAATGCAATGTATATTAATGTAGCAGTAACATTCCCATCACCAACATTCCTAAGGTTACATATAGGAAACTGTACTAAGACCAGTAGGGTATATATATCTGCAGCTACTAGAAATGTACAGCATATGTATAGGTAGTTGAAGTTGTTAATGAAATATTTCTTCACCCTACCCTATATTCACAAATAATGCCATTCCACAACAAACTGGGTATGTGTATTCACAATTAATTCCTATGGACATTTGTCCTGTTGGTTCATACATATTTGCACGTACGTTGATGCATGTGCCCTGTTCACATATCCAAACCTGATGGCCTGTTGCCATCAATCAACCCTGCATGCTGTTGGATTGTGTACTGTTGTTCAAAATATGCATGTGTTATGCTTGCTGTTCAATGTTTGGAATTCATGGGTGTTTGGTTAATGGGAATACTGATGCCTGCTGTTACAACTAATTTTGAATGGTATTGTTTGTTACTAACCCAAAATGTCATCAAATATTGCTAAACAGAGGACAACAGGGAAGGCGGGTTCCAGCGGACCCACCTCTCCCACCTCAGCTGGCGAGTGCACCTGGCACTAGTGCCCAGGCCGGAACCTCCTCCGGTGGCCCTGTGCCACCTTTGGGTGGAAGCGCTGCAGGGGATGGGGCTCGTCCCCCCTCTGCAAGAGTGGCTGGAGGAGAACGTCCACTCACCCTCCAAAGTGTCCGGTCTGTGGTGAGTAGCGAGATCAGGCATTCTGTGCTTGAACCCCTACACCAGCTTGAGGCATGGGTGGTGCAACTCACGGGTGTGCCTGCTGCCCGTCCTACACAGCCCCCAGCACAGCCCCATCCTGGGCAGTGAAGGCGCAGTGGCAACTGCCCATGGGTGGGGATGTCAGTTCCACTGTTGCCATTTGTGGGCTCATGGGCTCGCGATATCCAAACAACCGTCCCTGTCAATTGTGTTTCCCCCCACATGTGTCATACTCCGCCCCTGTATGCATCTTGTTTGTCTTGTCTGTTAACCTCCCCTACCTACCTCCCCAAATATACCTACTTCCTGTACCTCACATTCCACTCTCACCTAAAAAAAAAATAAAAAAAGGGCACTCTGTTCCCGCAAAAAAATTACGCCCCATACATAGCTGCCCATTTTGCAGACATGTCTGCTGGACATGTGAACTGGTAATTACAATTGGCTGTACAACATATTTTGTTGTCCTCACCCCTCTCTCAGGGGTGGAAGGTTTCAAATTTCACACCAAATTACACACATATGCACAGCTGTTGCTGATAAAGAAATGGGCAGCTATGGGCCTTTCCTACATCCTTCCTGCAAATCCTGAGCTTGTTTTCCTACTGTCCTACCCTCTTTGTGCCCCCTTTTTCACCACTTTCCTATCTCCCCATTTTCTTTTCTTTCAAAGAGATTAGTGCGGGTGTGCGCAAGAGTAAGCACTTTTAAGCAGTTGTAAGCGGGTGTGCACTTGTGTGCGCTTAGCTAAGCGTGTGTGCACGAAGCTAAGCGACAGTACACATACGTGAGCTCCGTGCAAACCAGCGCTAACCCACTTACAACTGCTTAAAAGTGCCTTAGTCACTCTGAATGACAAGGCCTGTAGTCTGCTCAGCAGCAAAATAAAATTCCTCTGTCAGTCTCGAACCCAGGACCTTGGAAACACTAGTCTGCATGACTTACCACTAAGCCATGACTGATATACAAGAACTTTGTGCTGAAAGCAATATATCATGAAATAGTAGGACTGAATGTAAACGGAATATAGGAAGGCTATTACACAAAACTTTTCTTGCATCTTTACTGGCAATTCTTGTGGATTTGCATTAGTGTGAGAAGAGAAACAGCCATGCTAGTAGGTAGCTAGTAGGTAATAATGTGACAGTAGCACCTTGCAAACCACACCCACTATCAGAGCAGGATAAACACCATCATATTTGAATAGGTAAGAGGCCAGACCTCGCAACTGTGACTGATTTACAGGGATGTTCCTGATTTGAAAACAAATGTTAACTGTGCCCCACTGACTCCCTGTGAAATGTACTAACAATAGGCAGAAAGGTGTGGAATCCCACGTAATGGTAACTGTCAATTACTTAAAGTATGCACTACTTGCATGTCAGAAATGGTGTAGTAATACATATGCTCAAAATACCCCACAGTCACAACTGCAGAATATCTGAAATATATCACGGGTGTATCCCACTGATATGTACCATTCCCTGAGGCTGATAAAAGATACACCTGAGAGTATCTGAGGCCTGCAAGTGTCACAAACTCACAGGCATATCATTTTGTCTGCTGTCACACACTCTCTGAATAGCTGTAGAATTGCTTCCACAAGCACACCCTCATGTAGGAGTACAACCCAGAAATATCAAAGGATGTAGCCAACTAATAAAATAAGGACAGTATACCAGTTTACAAGCGCTGCATGTGCCTGCTATCCAAAACTGTTAGTACAAAGTACAAGGCCCCACTACTGCTCAGCAGCAAAATAAAATACCCTTGTAGGTGTCAAGCCCCACACCGTGGCCAGACCAGACTGCATGCAATACCACCAAACCACACCAAACATATAAGGAATTGCTGCTGAAAGAAATTTAGCAAGCATTACAAGGAGTGAATGTAAATGGAAAATAGGAAAGCCATAGCAACACATTCCAGTAAAGATAACTAGCAGGCCTTCAAGGAGTGAATGTAAAGGCTAAATAGTGAAGCCATAGCAACAAATTGCAAGAGCCACTGCTGTATACCAGTTAATCCACAAGTCCCACAGGAAAGCACATACTCCCATTTAAACAGTATTAGTATTATTAGGTGTCAGTTAACATACACACTGAGAAGAATGAACTGGAGGAAGCAATAGTCAGGTTTCAGTACAACATGCATTTCAGTGCCTACAACACAGCCTTAAATATGAGAGACATACCAACCTTTACACTCACAAAACAGTGTCCATAGCATACCAGCATGGTCCCCACCTTGAAAATCTGAAAGGGTATGCCTACCTAACCTAATATTTTATATCACTGTCCTGAAATCACAGTGAGAACTGCAATTACCACACAGCAGGCTGCATGCAATTAGTAAATGCTGGCTAACAATTGGTGCAGAGGCCATCACATGCACATGTGCAAATACCTACAAAAGCAGCCTGTACTCCCAGTCCACAAATGCAATAGTTTCATTTCAACAATCAGAGGGAGAGACAGAGAGAGAGAGAGAGACAGAGAGAGACAGAGAGAGACACCAAAAAAAAAATAAATAAAAAATAAAAATAAAAACCATCAAGCCAACCATCAGCAGGCCAGCCAGCAGCAAGCCATCCCAAACAGCAGTGAGAAACAAAGGTAATGTAAACTACATAATCTAATAATCTACATACTGTGAACCCTCCATATGTGTTAGCAGTCTGTATATATATATATATATATATATATATATATATATATATATATATATATATATATATATGAAGATGTGCATAGGGCAGGGGACATACTGCAACTGTTAGTGAAGGCTGGACATACATATGTATTTGAAGGTTGCTATGTGCACATATCAATGTAGGTTGTAGTACAACGTACAATGTAGGTTGTACAGTAATGGATGTTTAGCAGTATGTTAGTGTGTGTATTCGTATGTGTAAATAAAAAAAAAAATAAATAAAAAAAAAAATATATATATATAGAATATGCATATATGTGTACATAGATAGAGAGGAATGTATAAATAGATAGACATATATAGATAGATAGATAGAATATGTATATACATATATATGTAATAGACACATACATATATAGATATATATAGATGCATACACATATACAGACAGATATGAATGTCTAGAGATATGTATGTATATGAATATTTCTCTCTCTCTCTCTCTCTCTCTCTCTCTCTATATATATATATATATATATATATATATATATACTGAGAGAGGCACATGTGTGCAGATGTATTGCAACAGGTGCCTGGTGACAAAGGCATGGACTGAACACCAGTGTGGATACTGGAGTACCATACCCCATTCCAAAACACTTTCACCACTAACCACCACATAGGTGGTTGCCTGCCTACTACTGGATGTGTCAGAAGGGAACATGGGAAACAAGTGTACAATAGCCTCCCTTTGATATTCACAGTGGCACACTAGTCTTGTAATCCCTGTACATGGTACGTGTCAGCACAAATGGTGTGTCAGCTAGGGAAATGTAGGTCACTGTACCCCTCTACACCTCACAATGTCCTACACGGTATGTACCTCCCATGACAACTACAGAAAGGGAGAAGGACACAGTCATACCTAACAAACAGTGATAATGCCCTCAAACACATTACCTATGCAGAGTGACTGACAAAACCACAGATAGAGTGCCTTTCATACTACCTACACAGAGGTTACCACTGCTGGATATACATAGCTAAGTCACACCCATAACAGTTGTCCAGCAACCATGGTAACACCTCACAATATCCCCAGCCTAAATGACCTATGTCTGTCATCCTTGGCACCGCAGTAAAGAGCACATGGTGGAGGTACAGGTTCCTACCCACAAATAAGCCATACCCTGGAGTAAACCACCCAGCATTAAGAAGCAAGGCTCCTCATTAGTAGATGTCAGACATACCCCTGTTGAATGTTATGCAGATAGGTAATATACCATATGAGTCACCCTGTGTAACTGTTTGACAGGAGCAAGTACAATCACATTACATGTGTCTCAAGGGGCAGGGTAGCATAACAGTATGCTGCTGTAGGTCCAGGGCCAATAGCATACTACCTACCTATGACACAATGCACACACACATGTACTCATTGCAATACCAACTATGTGAGGTGGAATGAGTGTGCCACTGACTGTGTGCAAGGTCTGTAATGGTGTGATTGCTCAGCATGACTTTGTGTCTGTCATGGTAGTGTGTGTCCTTGGTGTGAGGCCAGAGAAAGATGTGTCAGATATTGGGATATAAACATACTACATTGCCATATGTTGTGCTGTGGTTCCCTGTATATGACTGCGGTGTAGGTAGGGGTATGGCCGCAAAGACTAGGGTGCATTACCATTGAAATTTTAACTGTGCATTGCATGGGTTGACAATGTTCCCCATCCATTACCTTGATACATACCCCCAGTGTGAGGTTGTGCATTGGACCTCAAACAGTGTGCCGAGTGCTGGTGTATACTAGTTTGTTGTATGGAGTGTGCCAGGCACTGTCACACAGTTGTTGGCTGAGCACTGATATGTGGTCATTTACATGTGTATCCCCCAATAGACAGACAGATGCTATATATGGCAGTTCAGTGATATCACTGCAGTAGAGTATTATGTGTGCCATATTACTTGCTCACATATTTTTCTTTTCCTTCCAGGGTGATAGTGCACCAGTGCAACCCCTTGTACTCGGCTGCAGAGGATGAGGAGATACACCAGAGCCTGGTGTGGGATTTTGCCACACTCTTTTCCTGCACCAGCCAGAACCAGCAGGAGAGGGCTGCACTGTGGCAAGACCTTGTCCGTCGGGTAAATGACATAGGCATGCATAACCGGACATATGAGCAGGTACGCCATCACTGAAGTGATTTAATTAGAAATGTCCATCAGCGTGCGTCTGA
The DNA here is from genome assembly GCF_019279795.1 of Protopterus annectens. Classification (NCBI taxonomy): domain Eukaryota; kingdom Metazoa; phylum Chordata; order Ceratodontiformes; family Protopteridae; genus Protopterus; species Protopterus annectens. The sequence goes on along the minus strand of NC_056733.1, from coordinate 409,078,048 downwards.
TATCCTCAGGCAACAGCTTGCCACAGGTGGTGGGGCAGCTATACACCCCTCCACCAGACTGGAGGAGCTCCTCCTAAGTGTTGTGGCTCCAGCCCAACAACAACAACATCCGCAGACATGTGTAATGATGGAGGCTGGAGCCACCCAGCATGTGGACATGGAGCGTGCAGGTAACATGCCATATCTATAGTTGACTGTTCTCTACACTGGTAGTTTATGCATGTGTGAGATGTGTACTGTGTTTGTAGCTGTTATCCTGGAAATTATTGTGCAAGATTGATATTCTCAATATCAGCAGTAGACCTGTGAAAGCCAACTGTTGTACTACTGTACTGTATCATACTCACAGTATCAATGGCACAGTTGTGCCCACTGACAATAAATGTCTTATTTGTGCAGGTCCCTCTGGTGTAACAGCAAGGCAGCCAATCCATGCTGGTGAGTGTGTAATAACAATACTTTTAATACTAATGATAATAATAGTAATAATACCCTCAAACAGTATTGCTATGTGTTGGATTGCAGGTGTGTTTGTGTCTGTGTGTTTGTATCTCATGTACTGAGGAGTGTGCATGTGCCCATGTGTGCATATGTGCATGTGCATGTGTGCATGTGCCCATGTGTGCATGTGTGCATGTGCGCATGTGTGAATGTGTCCATGTGCCCATGTGTGCATGTGCCCATGTGTGCATGTGTGCATGTACCCATGTGTGCATGTGCGCATGTGTGCATGTGTGCATGTGCGCATGTGTGCATGTGTGCATGTGTGCATGTGCGCATGTGTGCATGTGCGCATGTGCGCATGTGTGCATGTGTGCATGTGCCCGTGTGCATCTGTGGTAACATTGTGTACACATTGTAAACTGTGTTTCCTGTCTTCCTCTCACAGGTTCTGGTGTTGCTCTGGTGGTGTGCAGCAGGGAACCTGAAGCCACTGCTGGGGATAGTGATAATGATGATACATGTGTAATGGCACAGGGAGGTGTGACAGGGTCTGTTGTTGGTCAGCCAATCGACAGTACACAGCAGTCAACCCCATCAATGCGCACAGTCATCCTGCCAATACATCCATTGTCACCAATGTCCTTAGGTGAGGGACAGCATACAGTGGGCATTGACCAGGGTAATGTGGTATCAGTGGCACATGCATCCCCTCACAGCAGCCATGGCCAGAGTCCTGACATGGTACCACACAGGCAGATGTCCAGGGGTTCTCGTGGGAGCATCCATGGTCGTACTGCCCCTGTCAGACATGCCCACAGAGGTCTTTCAACCTCAGCTATGTTCCGGGCTGTAATGCAGGCACAGGCACGTATGGAATGGTACACCAGACAGGGTCTGAGGGAGCTTAGACTACATCGCACTGCTATGAATTACACTATGCGTGACATTGCGGCTGCCATCCGTAATTTCACCGAGGTCATTGATAGACGTTGGGGGGACACATTAGATCTGTTCCACAACTACATGTCCATGAGCCAGGGCAATGCAGGATGGTTGAGGCGTCGATGTGGATGTATGCCAGCAACATCAGCAGCTGGCAGTCGTCGCGGATGACAACAAACCCGCAGCCGCTCCCATAGTGCCAGTACCAGCCCCAGCAATGCTGGGTCTGTGCTGTCATCAGACCGCCCTAGGAGACCACGTGCATGTGGCTCTGGACAGTCCCAGCAGGGACATGTGTCCAGTCATCAACCAACTGCTTCTGATGACAGTACCCAGTCTGGCTTAGTACCTGATACTGTCCGTAGCACCCCTGCCAGGCACAGGTACCATGTCCATGGCCAGAGACAGTGATCTGTATGACCTGGCAGGTACAGTCTGTGGCTGTCCACAAACACCCGTATATGGCAGCCAAGAGGTGGAACTGTGTGCATGCATACACACATGCATAATGCTAACACCTAGGGCTAACACATACACGCACACACCGCATCAACATTGCCCCATCTTGTACTGTTGTCCCTCACTAACACACACACACATACATGTCGATTGGTTGTATCAGTGGCAGACTCAGGCATACCAAGTACACACCCTGTGCATATGATGAAACTGTGCCACCTCCTGCAATCTGTAACATTGATGCAGGAACAGGTTAACATGGTGCTGATGCACAGGGTGACTACATAGAAGTGTAGTAATATTATCATGTTGTTAACAGTACAGTGTAATGATATCATTGTGGGTATATCCCAGCATGCCTGATGCATTAACAGTATGATTGTCATTGTATTGTTTTGTACACCACTATTAATTACAAAAGTGTAATGTCTGCACATCTTTGCATTCTGGTGGTAAGGCTGAAAACACAAGGCCACCTACATAGGTAGCACAGGGGATAAGAAAATGGAAGTAATGATACTCAATGCCGGACATGTAAACCTCAAGATGCATGCAGTCCAAACTCTACTCTGCATGGAGAATGTTGATATCTGTGCAGTAATAGACAACAGGTTCAAGACTCCCAAGAGCACCCTAGCACTACCAGGTTACACCTCATACCATGCTTGACAGCCCCAAAACACGGAACTAACTATGACAGGAGGGTGAGTCTCATTAAATGTCAAGGATACTGTGGTGGCAGGACAGGTAGCTTACATCCTTCTAAGTTGGGAACTGCTGATTGAGGGCTCAGTGTCTGTTATTCTAAAAGTGTATTAGTTCTGGTTTAAGCACTTGGGCTTCAGGCCAGTTATTTTACATTAAGAAGGTTCATGGTCTGCACTCTTGTGGGAGGAGAGGCTGGACTCTGCCCTTCTGAGCTGGGAATTTCTGGTTAAAGGCTTATAGTGCCTGCATATTTGAACTGTTTCTTACTGAAATTGGTACACCTTGTTTGCTGTAGCATAGACTAGATCCAGGCCTGCTGAATGTAGCTTTGTTTGTATGCTTGTTTGCTTGTTATTTCCCTGTAACGCTAATTCCACCTAAAACACGGCTTTTCAGCACTTCTGTGGATCCAAAGTGACATCTGCATTGCTTACTGTACTTATTTCCTTGTTTCACTTGAAAGAAAGTTACTGTTTGTCATTTTTGCATTTAAGTTACCTGTAACACATTGCATTTAAGTTGCCTGCCACTTGCTCACTAAAGCAATTATATAAGTCAGCACTAAAAAATTAAAAGCACTACACCCTCACAAACTCCCCCTGAGTACCTTGTTCCCCATTGGCCCTTTTTTTTGTCAATTATAAAGGAATTCCCAATACTATTCTAGCATGTCCAAAGGTCAGTTGTCAATCTCCTCTCCAGTCCAGCTGGTGAATCTGGGAATCTTGAGGCAATGTTACAACTGCCTCATGTACACAGACAACCCTCTCCTCCTCCCAACAAATTCCAACACATGTGAGAGATGCAACCATATAGCCAAACTGGAGGCTAAGCTCTCTCAACTCAGTACTGGCGAAACCTGTCAGGAGGAGAAGGAAACCACACTCACTACAATTCCAGTCTCACATAGACCTACCACGACAGCAAACCAAACACATAAACACACAAAAACATACTCAGAGGCTCTAAATAAAAATCTGCCTAAGCAGCAGAGACCTCCAAAGCAGACACTCAAGCAAACGCTACCCCAAAACAAAACACGTGCAACACATAGCTCACAAAGCCAGTGTGCCGAACAGTCACAGCCCTTAAGGCTAAACAACACACCTGATACACTTGTAATAGGTGACTCTGTCATCAGGCACACTGACGTCCCGCTCACCAGGCTGAACAAGGAGAAGGTCACGGTGAGCTGCCTGTCAGGCGGTAGGATCCTCCACATAACACAAGCACTCAGGTCACTCCAAGGTAAGTAAAAATATGACTCAGTCATTGTCCATGCTGGTGGGAATGACCTGAGACGTACCTCCCTGGACTACATGAAAAGAGACATAGAGAAGCTCTCTGAGCATGTGGCCCAGGCGGATATGATCCTGACCTTGAGTAGCATCTTACCCTCACCAAGAATGATGCCACAATATGAAGACAAGATGATCAATTTCAACAATTGGCTTAAGTATTGGTGTCATTCAAAGGGGATCCAATGCCTGTCAGCCTGGGATGACATGCTCGACAAGCCACGATCCTTTGCTAGGGACGGCTTGCACCTGTCACCCCTGGGCTTTTGGATATTGGCAAAGGCTCTTGCTACCCCCATAGTGCCTTTTTTAGGCAAGGCTCAAAAGACAAACCCACCTCCATAGGTATCACAAGGGATAAGAAACTAAGAGTAATGCTACTCAATGCCAGAAGTGTAAACCTCAAGATGCATGCACTGGAAACTGTCCTTAGCATGGAGAACATCGATATCTGTGCAGTAACAGAAACCTGGTTCAAGGCTCCCAAGAGCACCCCAGCACTGCCAGGTTATACCTCATACCATGCTTGTCGGCCCCAAAACTTGCACCGAACCAGAAAAGGAGGGGGAGTATCAATATTCGTCAAAGATACCCACACCTCCAGGTTGGTGGCACAGCACGAAGCATCAGAGACTATCCATGTGCAACTAACAGTGGGTAAAACTGCCTTCCAGTTTATAGCCTGCTACAGACCACCCTCCCAAACCCAGGAACCCCACTCGGCCTTCCTGAGAACACTGGAAAATATGAAGGTCTCTCCAAACACCATTATATTGGGCGACTTCAACTACCCAAACATAGACTGGGAGCATTACTCTAGCTCCAACACCCTAGCTCAAAGGTTCCTAGAATTTATAAACTCAAATGCTATGGAACAACTTGTTACCACTCCCACAAGAGGGGAAAACATACTGGACCTGATCATCACCAACATGGGGACTCTATGCTCCAGACCAGAAGTGTATCCCTCACTGGTAAGATCAGACCATAAACTAATCTCACTGGATATTCACATCCCGACCCCACCCCTGCCCAGAAAACCACAGTGAAAAACTTCTCTAAAGCAAATTTCACACTCCTCAAAACCGAGGTGGAATCCTTCAAAGCACCCAGGCCTGTGGAAAATACAGCCCAGACCACAGAATCCTTTATAAATGCATTCTATGAACACCTTCAGGAATGCATGGATCATGCAATCCCAAATAAAACCAAGACCCAATCCTCCAAAGGCAGACGTCCTGTCTGGTGGACCCCAGCCATAAACAAACTATACAATAGAAGGAGGAAGCTACTACATGATAGAGCAAAATCCCAAAAAGGAAGGCATCTCTGATCAGTGTTAGCAAAAAACTACAGGCACTCATAAAATCGTCTAAGGCCAGCTTCGAGAGAAAAATTGCACAGGACACTAAGGATAATCACAAGGCTTTCTTTAGTTATGTTAGGAACCTGGGTGGGAATTCCCAGATATGCTCAGAATTAGTCCAAAATGACAAAAATACACCAAACCCACAGACATTGCCAACATCCTAGCTGACAGGTTCAGCACAAACTCCCCCCCCCACCAGAAGGGCAAATATCTATCCCAGCAGAGTGCTGCCCCCCTGACATCTCAGATGCTCAGGTAAGAGCCGCCCTCTCCAAAGCAAAAAAACACAGCATCAATGGGACCAGACGGTGTCCCGGGCTGCGTCCTACATGAACTCCAAGAAGAGCTAAACCCAAACATAAAACTACTGTTCAATCTCAGCCTTACCACAGGATATGTACCCAAAGAGTGGCGTACAGCAACAGTGGTCCCTCTACACAAAGGTGGTGCCTCAACGGATCCTGGAAACTATCGCCCCATAAGCCTGACTAGCTTGGTCTGCAAAGCTATGGAAAGGATCATCATGGACCTCATAAATAAAGATATTGGGGACCTACAGACACTGGATCCTACCCAGTTCTGCTTTGTTAAGGGCAGATCCTGCCTCTTAAACCTGGTCGATTTCTTTGAAACAGTCACCAAGGCCATTGACGAGGGGAAGGTGGTCCACACAGCCTACCTGGACCTCGCAAAAGCCTTCGATACAATACTCCACTCAGGCATTATAGATAAGCTCACCAGCTTAAATATAAACCCCTATGTCACTAGATGGGTTGCAAACTGGCTCAAGGACAGAACCCACATGGTTAGAATTGCTGGAGCCATGTCAGACTCCAAACCAGTTACAAGTGGTGTCCCACAAGGCTCAGTCCTGGGACCTCTCCTGTTTGGTATATATTTCTCGGAGGTACAGGCCAACACGGAAGGACTGTGGCTGACCAAGTTCGCAGATGACTGCAAACTGTGCGCTATAATCGACTCTCCAGCCGACACAAGCATCCTCCAAAAGGGCCTCATAGAAACAGACAACTGGTGCCAGAGCCATGGCCTCAAGCTAAATGCCAAAAAGTGTATAGTCATCCCCTTTGGCAAAAACAAAGTGCCCACAAATTACCACATAGGTGGTAATCCATTAAGTCTGGAAGAAGTAATTAGGGACCTGGGGACCCAAGTTGATAGCAATCTCTCATTTGACAACCATGTGGCCAAAGTGGTTAGAAAAACATTTTATATAGCCCACCTAATCATGAAGGGATTCACATCTAGATCAGGGGAGGTCATCGTGCCTCTTTACTCATCCCTCATCAGGCCCATAATTGAGTACAATGCCCCTTTTGGGATGTACCTTACCAGACACCTGCAGCAACTGGAAAGACCCCAAAAGTACCTCACCAAGAGGATCAAAGGGCTCAAACAGATGCCATATGCTGCCCGGTTAAAGAAACTCCAGCTCTACTCAGTGGCATACCGCCTGCTCAGAGGCGATCTGTGCCTGACATATAACGCCATGTCCAACCCGGAATTAATGGACATGCTGCACCTCAGAAAATCCAAATCCCATCGAGCTATGCGCTCGAGAGACTTGAACCTCAGCACTGACATAAATAGGACATGCTGGAGGGACAGATTCATAACCCAGAGGCTCCCTTCACTCTGGAATAAAATCCCAGTCCAGGTTAGGCAGAGTCCCTCATTGACTCTCTTCAAGAGGAATCTTGATGAGTGGATGGGGGATCATAGGTTTACCCTGGGTATCACTTCTGTGTCACTGTTAGACAGAGGCACAGTATACTAACCTCGAAAAAGGGCATAGCAACATTAATTTAAAATGGGTGGAGAAAGCCAAACACACTCTGGCTTGGCTTATAAATGCCCTAGGGCAGATAGCCTAGTATGAACCTATGAACCTATGAACCTATACCCACACCCCCAGGTTGTTGCCACAGCGTGACGCATCACAGACTATCCATGTGCAACTAACAGTGGGTTAAACTGACTTCCAGTTCATAGCCTGCTACAGACCACCCTCCTAAACCCAGGTAACCCACTTGGCCTACTTAAGAACACATGAATATATGCAGGTGTCTCCAAACAACAATATATTGGGCAGCTTCATTTACCCACACATAGACTGGGAGCATTACTGTAGCTCCAACACCCTAGGTGAAAGGTTCCTAGAATCCATACACTCAAATGCTATGGAACAACTTGTTACCACTCCCACAAGAGGGGAAAACATGCTGCACCTGATCATCACCAACATGTGGACTCTATGCTCCAGACCAGAAGTGTATCCCTCACTGGTAAGATGACACCATAGAGTACTCTCACTGTATATTCACATACCAACCGCAGCCCCTGCACAGAAAACCACAGTCAAAAAGTTGTGTAATGCAAATTCCATGTATTCACATGAGGCAGGCTTCACACATGGGAACTATTTAAGGTCACAGGTACATATGTCTATGTGGCACACACATACCTCATGTGTGCATTGAAATTACTGATATAATATATGTCATACAATATTAAGAGCAACACCCAACACACATGGACAAACTGTGTGACAAAAACACACATGGCATTTGTAGGATTCAAACCCCTACCTAACTATGTTATGACACTTGAGAGAGATGCATTAGCGGAGCACGCTATTCGCATTACTGGGAGGTTTTTTTCTCCTGCTATACATATAGGGTGCTGACATCATCAGTGTTTAGAAAGAGGAATGTACATCATGTAGTATGTTCTTCTAGTTGCCAAAAGGGACATTTCTTTTAATCAGAATTGCACACACACTAACCAACCCCTCCCCAATTACACACACTGCACATTTGCGGGATTCAAACCCCTACCTAAATATATTATGACACTTGAGAGAGATGCATTAGCAGAGCATGCTATTCAAATTACTGGGTATCTTTTCTTCTCCTGCAGTATTTATAGGGTGCTGACATCATTATTTATAAAGAGGTATGTACATCTATTACTATCTGTCAGTAAGGGGGATAGCATATATATGCATTAACAGATGCCTACTTCAGGGTCACATATGCACATCAGCACTGCCAGGTTATGTTTTATACCATGCTTCATGACCACAGGACTTGTAACACACAACACAACCAGTTCAGACCACCCCTCCCATATCCAGGAACCACACTTTGCTTCCCTGGGAACAGTGTAGGATATGAAGGTGTTCACATACACCATTACAGTGGTTAACTTCAGGTACAGGTATATTGAGTGGGGAACTACTCAGGCCTCAACAACATCACCCTACAGCCACTACAATTTGTGAATCCATGTGCTATGGCAGGACCAATCACCACAGCCACAAGGGGAATACATATTGGACCTGACCATCTGCAACATGGGGACTCTATGTTCCACACCAGAGGTAGACCACCATTGTTAATATCTGACCATAACCAACTTTCCCTGGACATCCATATCCCATCCCCACCCCCAGGCAAGGAAGTCACTGCAAACAAAGTATTTATCAAAAGCAGACTTTGCACTTGTGAAGACTGGGGTGGAAGACTTCAAAGGACCCATGCTGGAGGATTATACAGGACACTGCATAATCCTTGACGATTGCATTCTATGAGCATCTGGAAGGTTTGCATTGATCATGCTATCCCAAATAAACCCAAGACTCCTCCACAACAGGAGACCTGTCTGGTGTACACCAGCCATATATAAGCTGTACAACAGAAGGAGGGAGCTAATACATTACAGAGCAATATCCCACAGAGGGAGGACGTCTCTGAACAGTATTGGCAAGACACTTCAATCCCTCAAAATCATCACTTCAAAGTGTTGACAGTGAAATTGTCCAGACACTGCAGATAAGGCTCCCCTCAGTCTGTAATTGATGCCCAATTACTGTTATAAGTCCTCGCCAACCCTCTTCCAGCAAACTCCAGCCACATGGATGTGACATTGCAAATTCAACCCCTGGGATCTCCACTGTGTCCCTGCTTGATGGAGGCACAGCACACTAGCCTTAAACGGTGCCTTCTGTGACCTACTTTACAGAGGCACAGTAGCCTACTGTACTGGGGAGGCAGACGCCAAACACACTCTGGCTAAGCTTATGTATTCCCTAGGGCAAACAGCCTAGTATTGACCTCTACACCCATATGTTTAATTTTCAGATGCACAATATTTGTTGCTGATAAACTGTTTGCAGGTCTTTATTGCCATAGCTTTCCCTGTTTCTATGAACAACTTGTGTATCTGTGGAAGATGTTTGAATATGAGAGGGATCCACTATTTTACTTATGTCTCTGTTGTCATTTAACTGTGTGCACTGGGCAGATTGCTGTATTGTGGGAGGTTCCTGGCTTAACACATACAAATGCCAGATATGTGTGGCCAACTGCTAAACTGAGACATGGCCTAAGTGTGTGAGCATGCCCAGTTCAGGCTTTCCATGGCTTGTTGCCTGACATATGTCTCATTTATCAAAGTGTGCAAGCATGCCCAGTGTGAGCTTTCCATATGTTGAGATCTGAGGTCCACCACATTTGTGGTTGTGTGTGAACTTCAACAATATTTCACATTTATAGTTGTGTGTTGGAAGTCATGTTGTGTTCTTACTGCCCAACTGCTTTGTGTCTGAACCCAACAGGGATTATACTGTGCCTGCAGGGTTTCCATGGGATAGTTTGCATACAGTTGTCAACATCCTTTCATACTGACCAAACACTGTAATATCGTATAGTGTACTGGTTCAGTACTTTCACTGTGGTGGACAGTATCCTGGGTTTCAGTCCTATCACTGCTTTAAATATTCATAGTGAGCACACCAGACTGGTTAAGGGCCAGTTGTGCAAATATGACCATGTTGCATTTTGTTCAGATATGGACTACTTAAACCAGGCTTGTCCAACATTGGTAGTGTATTCCGCAACTTGGGTGGACATTGACAAACACTAGCTATGTGCCCTAGGCCATTTCTAATGCTAGTCAGAGAGTGTGTTTGTCCTTCAACACACATTGTAACTGGAGTTTGCCATGACATATTTCAAGGTTAGTATACTGTGCCTCTGTCTACCCATGACATAAAAGTGATACCCAGGGTAAACCTACCATCTCCCATCCACTCATCAAGATTCCTCTTGAAGAGAGTCAATGAGGGACTCTCTGGCTAACCTGTACTGGGAGTTTACTCAAGAGTGGAGGGAGCTTCTGGGTTATGGATCAATCACTACAGCATGTCCTATTTATGTCAGTGCTGGGGTTCAGGTCTCTCATGTGCATAGCTCACTGGCATTCAGATTTTACAAGGTGCAGCATGTTCATTGATTCCAGCTTGGACATGGCTTTATACATCAGGCACAGATTGCCTCTGGGCAGGCAGTATGGCACTGTGTGGAGCTGCAGTTTGTTTAATCAGGCAACACATGGCATCTGTTAGAGCTCTTTGATCCTCCTGGTGAGGTACTTTTGGGGTCTTTCCAGTTGCTGGAGGTGTCTGCTAAGGTACATCCCACAGGGGCCATTGTACTCAATTGTGAGGCTGATGAAGGATGACTGAAGAGGCACGATGACCTTCCCTGATCTAGATGTGAATACCTTCATGATTAGGTGGGTATATGGTATGTTTCTGTAACCACTACAGCCACATGGTTGTCAAATGCAAGATATCTATCAACTTGTGTCCCCAGGTCTCTTATTACTTCTAAAGTACTTAATGGGTTAACACCTATGTGGTAATTGGTGGGCACTTACTGTTTTTCCAAAGGGGATGACTATACACTTTTCTGCATTTAGCTTGATGACATGGCTCTGGCACCAGTTGTCTGTTTCTATGTGGCCCTTTTGTAGGATGCTTGTGTCAGCTGGAGGGTCAGATATGGTGCCCAGTTTGTAGTCATCTGCAAACTTGTTCAGACACAGTCCTTCCATGTTGGCCTGTACCTATGGGAAATATATACCAAACAAGGGAGGTCCCAGGACCGAGCCTTGTGGGATGCCAGTTGTAGCTGGTTTGTAGTCTGACATGGCTGCAGCATTTCTGACCATGTCAGTTCTGTCCTTGAGCTGGTTTGCAACCCATCTACTGACATAGGGTTTATATTTGAGCTGGTGAGCTTATCTATAATGAACAAGTGGGGTATTGTATGGAAGGCTTTTGCAAGGTCCAGATAGGCTGTGTGGACCACATTCCCCTCATCAATGGCCTTGATGACTGTTTCAAATGAGTCAAACATGTTTAAGGGGCAGGATCTGCCCTTAAGAAAGCCACACTGGGTAGGGTCCAGTGTCTGTAGGTCCCCAATATCTTTATTTCTGAGGTCCATGATGATCCTTTCCATAGCTTTGCAGACCAAGCTTGTCAGGATTCTGGGGTGATAGTTTGCAGTATCCATTCAGGCACCACCTTTGTGGAGAGGGACCACTGTTGCTGTACACTGCTCTTTGGGTACATATCCTGTGGTAAGGCTGAGATTGAGCAGTAGTGTTATTTGGTGTTCCATTCTTCTTGGAGTTCATGTTGGATGCAGCCCAGGACACCATCTCGTACCATTGATGCTGTGTGTTTTGCTTTGAAGATGCTGGCTGTTACCTCAGCATCTGCAATGTCAGGGGGCCAGCACTCTGCTGGGATAGATATTTGGCATTTTGGTGGGGTGGGGGTTTGCACTGAACCTGTCAGGTTGGATGTTGGCAATGTGTGTGGGTTTGGTGTATTGTTTGTAATATTTGAGTAATTCAGAGCATATCTGTGAATTCCCACCAAGGTTCCTACCATCAGTTAAGAAAGCCTTGTGATTATCCTTAGTGTCCTGTACAATTTGTATCTTCATAGGTTCATAGGTTCATACTAGGCTATCTGCCCTAGGGCATTTATAAGCCTAGCCAGAGTGTGTGTGGCTTTCGCCACCCCTTGCAATGTGAATATTATGCCCATTTAGGGTTTACTTTACTGTGCCTCTGTCTAGAAGTGACACAGTGATGACCCCCGGTGTAAATCTACGATCTCCCATCCACTCGTCAAGATTTCTCTTGAAGAGAGTCAGTGAGGGGCTCTGCCTAACATGGACTGGGATTCTGTTCCAGAGTGTAGGGAGCCTCTGGGTTATGAATCTGTCCCTCCAGCACATCCTATTTATTTATGTGTTGAGGTTCAAATCTCTCGCTCTCATGGCTCTGATGGATTTGGATTTTCTGAGGTGGAGCATGTCCATTAATTCTGGATTGGACATGGCCTTGTACATCGGGCATACATCGCCTCTGAGTAGGCAGTATGTGACTGAATACAGCTGGGGTTTCTTCAGCCGGGCAGCATATGACAAATGTTTGAGACCCTTTATCCTCTTGGTGAGGTACTTTTGGGGTCTTTCTAACTGCTGCAGGTGTCGGGTAAGGTACATCCCAAATGGGGCATTGTACTCAATTATGGGCCTGATAAGAGAAGAGTATAGGGGCACAATGACCTCTCTTGATGTAGATGTGAATCCTTTCATGATAAGGTGGCCAATATAGAAGGTCTTCCTAGCCACCTTGGCAATGTGAGTGTCAAATGAGAGGTTACTGTCCACTTGTGTCCCTAGGTCCCTGATTACTTCTTCCATACGTAATGGATTACCACCTATGTGGTAATTTGTGGGTACCTTGTTTGGTATTTGGAGAGACATTCATACTCTCCAGTGTCTTCAGGAAGGCTGAGTGGGGTTCCTGGGTTTGAGAGGGTGGTCTGTAGCATGCTACAAACTGTACAGCAGTTTTGCCTACGGTTAGTTGCACATGGATGGTCTCCGATGCTTCGTGCATTGTCAGTAACCTGGAGGTGTGGGTATCTTTGATGAATATGGATACTCCCCCTCCTTTTGTGGTTTGGTCCAGGTTTTGGGGCCGAAAAGCATGATATGAGGTATAACCTGGTAGTGCTGGGGTGCTCTCAGGAGCCTTGAAGCAGGTTTCCGTCACTGCACAGACATCGATGTTCTCCATACTGAGGAGGGCCTTGAGAGCGTGCATCTTGAGGTTTAGACTTCTGGCGTTGAGCAGCATTACCCTTATTTTTTTTCCACTTATGTTTTCTAGGGAGGTGGGTTTGTCTTTTGAGCCTTGCCTAAAAAAGGCACTATGGAGGTGGCAAGAGCCTTGGCCAATATCCAGAAGCCCAGGGGTGACAGGTGCAAGCCATCCCTGGCAAAGCAGCGTGGCTTGTCAAGCATGTCATCCCAAGCAGACAGACATTGGATCCCCTTGGAATGACACCAGTAATTGAGCCAATTGTTAAAGCTGATCATTCTGTGTTTGTACTGTGGCATCATTCTTGGTGAGGGTAAGATGCTGCTCAGGGTCAGGGTCATACCAGCCTGGGCTACATAATCAGAGAGCTCCTCTATGTCTCTTTTCATGTAGTCCAGGGAGGTACATCTCAGGTCATTCACACCAGCATGGACAATGACTGAGTCATATTTGTACTTGCTTTGGAGTGACCTGAGTGCTTGTGTTATGTGGCGGATTCTAGCGCCCAACAGGCAGCTTACTGTAACCTTTTCCTTGTTCAGTCTGGTGAGCGGGACATCAGTGTGTCTGACTATGGAGTCACCTATTACAAGTGTATCAGGCATGTTGTTTGTCCTTAAGGGCTGTGACTGTTTGGCACACTGACTTTGTGAACTATGTGTTGCATGTGCTATGTTTTGAGGTAGTGGTTGCTTGGGTGTCTGCTTTGGAGGCCTCTGTTGATTTGGTAGATTTTTAATTAGAGCCTCCGGGAATGTTTTTGTGTGTTTATGTCTTTGGTTTGCAGTTGTGATAGGTCTATGTGAGACTGGGTTTGTGGTGTGTGTGGTTACCTTCTCCTCCTGACTGGTTTTGCCAGTACTGAGTTGAGAGAGCTCGGCCTCCAGTTTGGATAAATAGTTGCATCTCTCACATATATTTGTATTTGTTGGGGGTGGGGTTGTCTGTGTACATGGGGCAGGTGTAACATTGCCTCAAGATTCCCAGATTCAACATGTTGTAGCTGGCCTTAGAGGATTTTATGTGTGGCCATAGTTTTTTGCCATAATACTGATCAGAGATTACTTCTCTTTTGGGTTTTGCTCTATCATGTAGTAGCTTCCTCCTTCTCTTGCATGGTTTGGTAATGGCTGGGGTCCACCAGGCCAGATGCCTGCGTGTATGGAATTGGGTCTTGGTTTTATTTGGGATTGCATAATCCATGCATTCCTGAAAGTGTTCATAGAATGCATTTATAAAGGGTTCTGAGGTCTGGCCCATATTTTCCACAGGCACAAGGCCTTTAATGGATTCCACATCAGTTTGGAGGAGTGCAACATTTGCTTTACACATGTTTTTCACTGTGGTTTTCTGCCCAGGGACTGGGGTCAGGATGTGAATATCCAGTGAGATTACTCTATGGTCTGATCTTACCAGTGAGGGATACACTTCTCATCTGGGCATAGAGTACCCATGTTGCTGATTATCACATCCAGTATGCTTACCCCTCTTGTGGGAGTGGTAAGTTGTTCCTGAGCATTTTGGTTTATGAATTCTAGGAACCTTTGGCCTAGGGTGTTGGAGCTAGAATAATGCTCCCAGTCTATGTTTGAGTATTTTCAGTCACCCAATATAATGTTGTTTGGAGAGACCTTGATATTTTCATGTGTTCCGAAGTAGGCCAAGTGCAGTTCCTGGCATTAGGAGGGTGGTCTGTAGCAGGCTACAAACTGGGAGGCAGTTTTAGCCACTGTTACTTGCCCGTGGATAGTCCATGCTGCTTCTTGCTGTGGTACCAACCTGGGGTGTGGTTATCCTTGACAATTATTGATAGTCACCCTCCTTTTGTAGTTTGTTCCATGTTTTGGGGCTGTAAAGCATGGTATGAGGTGTAACCTGGTAGTGTTAGGGTGCTCTTGTGAGCCTTGACCCAGGTTTCTGTTACAGAACAGATATCAACATTCTCCATGCTGAGGAGAGTTTGGACTGCATGCATCTTGCAGTTTAGACTTCTGGCATTGGGTAGCATTACGTCTAGGTTCTTATCCCTTGTGATACCTATGGAGGTGGGTTTGTGTTTTGAGCCTTACCTATTCAAGGCACGGTGGGGGTGACAACAGCCTTTGCCAGTATCCAAAAGGCCAGGAGTGATAGGTGCATGCCATCCCTAGCAGGTGGAGCATCATGTCTTGCTCAGCATGTCATCCCAGGCTGACACGCATTGGATCCCCTTTGACTAACAGCAATACTTAAGCCAATTATTGTAATTGATCATCTTGTCTTCATATTGTGGCATCATGCTTGGTGAGGGTAGGATGTTAGTCAGGGTCATCAAGTTTGCATATACTACATGGTGTTACATTGCTTAACACATGGCAATCATGCCTCAGGTGGTGCTGCAGGGCTGTCTATGTTGGATGCACATACTACACTCCCTGTACATGTTTGAAAGCAGGTTGTGTCAACTTAGGCATCCCTTTTACTATATGTGTGAGTCAGAGAGAGGTATCATTTCCAGGGTTCCTACTGAGCCAGTGTATGTGCTATGTGTTGCCTCTTTGCCAAGGCCAAGGCATACTGGGCACGCCTCCTTCTGCCTACTGGGGCAGGCTCAGGTTGTTCCTCCTCTGAGTCACGCTCTGCCTGTGATTGGCTTGGCAATGGTGGGGGGCTGTTTGGCCCAGCCCTATGCTGGTCCTGCTGCAGCTGTTTTCGCAGAATCATATTATGTAGCATAGCACATACCATGACAATTTGGGTACATGTAGTTGGTGAGTACTGCAAGGCTCCACCAGATGTGTCCAGGCACCGGAACCGTGACTTGAGCAGCCCAAACACACGCTCGATTACATTTTGTGTTTGTGCGTGTGCCTCATTATGGCGTTCTTGTTCAGGTGTGTGTGCATTTCTGATGGGTGTCATCAGCCACGGCTCCAGTGCGTAGCCAGCATCCCCCACTAAGTGACCATGTGGGATGTCCCCATTGGCAAATGTCTGGTACAGCTGCATCAAATGCCAGATATGGGAATCATGGTAGCTTCCAGGGCAGCCAGCACACACATTCATTATTATGCCCTGGGCATCACACATGACCTGGCAGTTGATGGAGGGGAAGCCCTTGCGGTTAATGTAGGCCCTACCCTGCTCACCAGCTGGTGCTTTGATGCGTATATGCGTGCAGTCTATTGCACCCACTACCTCAGGGTATTCCGCTATTTGCTGGAAGAGACGCATATTGCTGGCCAATACCTCACGGGAATTGGGGAAATATACATGATCACCGACATGTGCTGACATGGCATCCAGGAACTGGTGCAGTACCCTGGATGCTGATGCCTGTGATATCCCCATCATATCACCAGTTGGTCTCTGGAAGGTACCTGTTGCTAGTATTCTTAGGCCAACACATACCTTGGTTTCCACTGGGATGGGTTCCCCTCTGTTGGTTCTGTGTGTGAGGTGTGGCCTGCACAGCTCAACAATTTGCTGTAGGAGGTCTCTGTCCACTCTATAGCACTCCACTATCTCCAGCTCATGTAACCCCTGGTAGGTGACCCTGGGCCTGTACACTCTTCTCCATCTCCTCACTGTGGGTTGTCCGGCAGCATTTGCATAGTCACCACCCTCAGCAAGTTGCATATGTCTCCTTATAACAGCTATGGCAGCCCCTAGCATTTTTGGTCTGAGTGAAGCTTTTTCAGTTTTCACTTCTAATAGCTTACTCCTCTGTTGCAGTGTCTCTTGAGAGAAACATACTGCACTGTTGTTTGCAGAGTTTTAAGTGCTGGGCTGGGCTACTGTTCTGCCTGTGTAATTGCCTGCTTCTGATTGTTTTCACCTGCTAGCTCTGCCAGTATTCCCTGCTAGCTTCCTACTATTTCTCCTGCTTCCTTTTTCCCTTCTGTTTCCTCAGGGGGGACCGACGCGCATACAAGCGAAAACATGCTCACAGCAGCTAACACGTGCGCACACATGCTTAGACGGACTAGAATCTGCTTATTCGGGTTAAAACGCACGCACACCAGCGCAAACAAGTTTACAGGTGTTTAAACAGGCTCCTACATGCTTACTCTGCCTTAAATGCATGCACTTATGCTTACACGCGTGCACTCTATCTTACTCGTGCCTACCAGCGTGTACACGCGTGCATGCACGCCCAGCAAGAAACTTTGGTGTTATCCATAGTGTATACCTTCCATTTCTTGGCTTTCCCATGCCTACTTGTTGACACTCCTCTTTCCATGATGTGTGACTGACATCTTTCACATGCCACTGTGCTCCAATGAGCTTCATTTCTTTCATACATTCCCCCCTGTGATGTCACCTATCTCCTACTCTGTTACTCCCCCTTATCCTACTCCTACACTGCACGGAATGTGCTCATTTGCTATGTGACAGTACGATTCACTATCCTACCACTCATTTACATAGGATTGCCTACTAATGCTTAGTTACATGTCTTACACTCAGCTTCCCCCCTTAGCAACCCCTACTCGGTGGCCATGTTGTTTTCAGCCTGCTATTCCCTTACATTGTAAATTCATGCTTTGCATAAAATTTTTATTTTTCTGTTTTTTTATAGCGTAGCCCATTTGCGTGGCGCTGCGCTATGTTTAAACATCGCATTTTATTTTATTTTTGCATCGGGGTACATTGCCAGTGGCCACATATTTGGCCATTGGCATGCTGCCTGGAACATATGCAACCTTTATTTGGAGCTGACAGGGCTCCATTGTGTTATTTGCAGAACGGTACTCAGTTGTCAACTGAGTACATTTCTGCAGATAACACGGCTCTTACATGGGCAGGTTTCTGCTTCCTGGATCGCAAAATTACCTCATTTGCATGCCTTTTGGCTGCAAGTGAGGTAATTAGCATATCCACGCCCTGTCCGTGTAAGAGCCGTTTTAGGTGCTCTCTTACACGCACATACAGGCTGTTCCTGGATAGCGATGGCTGCATGGAGTCTTACACTACTCTTAGACTCCGTGCAAGCCATCGTGAATCCTGCCCTTTGTCTTTTATCTGTTTCTATATGTACTTCTGGTGGCATATAGTAAGTGTTACTATACTATAGTTTTTACAGTATTATGAAATTCAGTATCTTGAGTTTTCAGTATTTTGAACTTTCAAGATTTTGGCTTCAGTATTTTGAATTTCAGGATTATGAGCTTTCAAGATTTAGAAGCAGACCCATGTATGTACATATGTGTATATATATGTATATATATATATATATATATATATATGTGTGTGTGTGTGTGTGTGTGTGTGTGTGTGTGTGTGTGTGTGTGTGTGTGTGTGTTGCTTCTAAAAAGAAAGTTAAGGTGACTCATACAGTTTAAAAAATCAAAAAGCATGTTCAGGCTAATACATCTTTATTAGTAGAAGAGCTCAGTAAATAGCATAAATAGCAAGAAAACATTGTAATATTAATCAGAATTTACTGAAACTATTAAAAAAGAATATTAAAAAAAGATTATTAAATCTCTTAATGCATCAGTATTTTTGTTCTCCCCTCTTTTTTGAAAGAATGTATGTTAATATGAGAGCATGTACTCCAACTCAAGTCTGTAATTACAAAATAATATCATTAGCATTTTTATCCTTCATATCATTATTTATTATCATGTTTTGCTGCATTCTTCTGTTTTCTTCCTTCTCTCCTGTGGAACACTGTCTCATGAATGCATACGTACAGTGCATAATGTCATCCTGCTGTTATCCCTACTTGGACAGGGATTCACCATTCTCCACCTTCTCCGTTGAGAGCTGAGTCACATTTCAGGCACTCAATGAGTTGCTCATTTCACTCTGAAGCACACTGACTGCATACTGACAAACACAGCCCTGTTTATGAATTCCATATCTCCCAGCACTATGGCTGCAATGCCCTACACACCAAATCTGGGATGGAGACGATCTATGAACCTGAAAGTTCTTCCACCACTAGCCTGATGGTGAAACAGTGCCTCCTCCCACTCTCCTGTGATACTCCTGTGACTCAGTCACTGATGAGCCACCATGCCACTGCCCAACAAAGCCTGTTCCTGTTGTCATCACCAATAACTATTTCATCTTAACCTTAGCAACACAATAGCACAATTTCCTCTGCATGACTATATTTTCCCAATGAGAGTCCAGTGAGAAAACAAATCATCCAACTGGACAGACAGTAAGATCTTGTGGAGAGCAGCCATGCATGCATGCATGTTCCTGGAGGAGCACTGCTCCCAACCTGAAACCAGCCACAAAGTTCAGATAAAGATTCCCCCCATCTACACTCATGTATTGCTTCAGGCAGCCAGGCACAACTCTGACCATTTGCACTTCCATCTCCAAATCCACTCATCCTCTACAGTTACTTGTTCTCCCAATCCTGTTCTACCTTTTATCTCTCCTTCCTACACACCTTCATGCTCTGGACTATCCACTGGACCAGAATGAATGCTGTAGAACATCTGAATCCAAGCACTGTCCCCAGCTCCCCTGTCAGAAAAGAAACTGCCAAACATAATAAAGCAGCAAGACTCTTCTGCATTCCAGTGCTGAGTCACTCAACTACCTAGAAGGACAAGCAACATCCACTCACCACAAGAAAACCTCCAACCAACCAAATAATGCAGCAAAAAATGTGTTAAATCATCAAAGCCTGTTTTTATTATTTCATATCAAAGCCCATGCATTCAATATCATACACAGACTTTCACCCCAACTAAATAAATGCAAAACCTCCAATAAAATTATCAGCGTAAGAATTCCTCCTCTCTGTATACCATTTTTTAATCAACTGTAAACAACAACTTCAATCTGAGTGACCCGTTAACTCTCTTATACTCTGCGCTGGAAGATCCATGCATGAGAAAAGCATCAACAGCTTTAACGGTTCTAGAATCAAGCATTTAAAATATGAGAAGAAAGGGAAAAAAGCCATTGATTCACACAAGCATCTGAAATTTATACTCAAAGTAAGACTCGTGGTAAAAAAAATCAACTGAACTTTCGAACATTCATATCTCATGTAAAAGACAAAACATACATGGCATCCACTTGACTGTACTAAAAATTAACAAAAGTTCCAAAGAAAGTATAAGGAAAGTTCCACTTTTTCAACCACCACAAATCCCCAAATCACTGAAGAAACACAACTAAACCTCTAAAGTTTCAAGTCTGAACCAACTCACATAAGCACATAAGCAGACACACAGATCCATAATTAAACTCCATCATCTGGCAGGCCAACTCGCATGCATAAAAATCTTAACAGATCGTAATAAAACATAATAACATGGAACCATGTAAATAATCATCAGTATATAAAAAAACAATAAAAAGGAATATATTTAAAAGTGAATAATTGAAATAGAGTTTAATTACTTACAAACTTGACATAGTGAGATAAGTAAAAAGAAGTACTACTGCTACTTTATAAAGGACCCTCCCATTTCCTGTCACCAATACACTATATTTAAGGAGATAGTGGCAGAAAATAGAGGTAAAAATGTATAAGAAAGCATAAATAGAATGAGGAGAGGCAAATTTAAATAACTATTTCCTATATGACTATTTTAATATATTAAAGAAATAGATAACATATCCTTATGTAAATACAATTAAAATATGTATAAGAAAAATAGAAAAGCAAAGAAACAAGACAGAGAAATAGAAGCATAAGGGCAATAAAGATTAAAAATGAAATAATAAAAGGAAGTATTATAACACACACACACACACACACACACAACCCCCACACACACACACACATATATATATATATATATATATATATATATATATATATACAAATAAGTATTATATATGTGAGACAAAATATTTAATATATAAGAATATAAATAAGTTAAAAACTTTATCTTATAGGTAATAGAAAAGTAACTTTAATGTAATACTTATTTCTTTTGGTAAAAGGTATAAAAATGCATAAAATTAGTTCTTTATAGTCTTTTGTATAGATGAGTTATTAGTGAAGTCTGTTTTCTGCTTCTTAAGTAGATTTTTCTGAAGATCTTTTGCGGGTAGATGAAATCCATTTCACATCTTCTGTGAGAGAGATGTTATTATTTTTGATGAAAGAGAGTGCTTCTTCTATAGTGTTAAAGATTCTGACACCAGATGACAAGTGAAGTTTTATTTTTGCTGGGAAAATTAATTGAAATCTAATATCATTTTTTAGAGACTCAATTAATGGCCACGTTTTTTTCTTAGTTTCATTTTCTTAGATGAGTAGTCATTATTAAATCTGATAGTTGATTGTCCAAATTTCACTGGCGCTTTTGACCAAGCAGATTTTAACACCAATTCTTTGTCTAAGCAGGGAGAATTTTGACTGTTATTAATCTAGGATTTACAGATAAATTTATAGGAACTGTTTTTCCAATTGATCTGTGACTTCTTTCAAGGCCAAATGAGAAACCTTCCTGTAGATTAAGTGCATTTGGTATCCAAGATGTCAGAAAAGAGACCATTTCATCTCCTTTGTTTTTTTCTGGTAAGCCAAAAATTCTTATGTTATTTCTTCTTTCATGATCTTTCAGATCATCTAATTTTTCCAGTAACCAGTTATTATGTTTTTTTAATGATTCTTTCAAGAGTCATTTTCTTTAAGTTTGCTATCAATGTCAGTTAAGGCATTTTCAAGATCTGGTACTTTTGTTTGTAGTTGCTGATATAAATGTTTGAGAATATTAGTTTGCTTAAGACTATTTTCTTTAACTTCCAAAAGGTTTTACTGAAATCCATCTAGTTTGATAGATAAGTTCTGCAGAGGTCACATTACTTGATGTAGTTCCTTCTTAAGAGAAGAATCTGTATGGTTGTTTTCAGAGTTGCTCATCTTTACACAATGTAAGAATTAATGCTCATAGATAATGTTATAGGAATTTTTTTAGCAGAATAGTCCCAAACTTGTGAATAAACAAACTGAAATAAACAATAAACTTTTAGAGTTGAAAAAAAAATTATAAGTATTCCCTGTCATTTTTTATAATTAACTGCAGAACTCTGAAAAGAGCTGTTATGTCTGTGCCATCTAGGCTCTGCCCCCTTGCTGTGAAATCCTATGCATGAAAGACATAGAGGCTTTCACTTTTAAATTCTGTCTTAGGAACAATAGTTAAATCCTCCTCCCAGTACTAGCTGCAAAAATTGTTAAGTTAAGCAGCTGTACATCATTGCATGACAAAGGTGGTCTTATAGGCAGTCTAGAAAAAATATTTTGCTACCTACCTGGTGTGATGCTCTAACCAAATTTTCTCAATCCACACTTATTAGTATATACCAAGCCAGTACCGTACTTATGAATGGAGACAGTCTATCTCAGTACTTGCACTAAAGGCTCTGGTCTTGCATGCTCCCATCTAAATACAAGTCTCTATGTAACTCATTGGATAGCAAACAGAACCCAGGAAATAAGGTGGATGGCTCTACCTTCTCCTAAAGACATGTTACCAGCAGTGTATCCTTGGGTCAATCCTCTTTGGTATTTACTTCTCTGAGGTCAAAGCAAATGTTAAAGACTTTATGTCTGACCAAGCTTGCAAATAATTGTAAACTTGTTGTTATCGTAAATTCCCTAGAGAACACCTAGATACTCCAAGAGGGCCTTTCTCAAACAATTTTCTGATGTTAAGACCATGGACTGAAACTTAATCCAAAGAAATATATATCATATGAAAATATGACTTTTCTTGTAACTATCACATTGATAACGCACCCCAGAAAGTTGATATCATAATCAGGGATCTGAGAACCTATGTCAAAAATGAACTCTCCTTTATTTCAGTATGTACATGTGTCGACACTTATTCCAACTGGAATGACCACAGCACTGTCTCACTTAAAATCAGGGGCTTAAATCATAAAAACTATGCAGACTATCTCAAAGCCCTGTCCATCTTCTTGGTATCATACAGGCTACTAAAAGGCAACTTCCGCATCATATGTGAGCCTCACCTAACTCTGTCCTGTCAGATCTATTGCACATTTGCATTTCCAGTAGCAATGTGCACACCTGCTCAAGGGAGATCAATCTTCTTTACAAAATTAATAGTAGATGCTGGAGGGATAGGTGTGCATATGTGTGTGTGTGTGTGTATATATATATATATATATATATATATATATATATATATCTCACAAAGAATACCACTTCTGTGGAGCCATCTTCTACTCCACATAAAGCAAAGTACTTATCTTACTATATTCAAATGTAATCTGGACAACTGGATGGGAAACTGTGAATCCTCCACCTCAGTTTAGTACCTGTGTCCATCATGGATAGGGGAATATGAAAATGTTGTAATTCTCTGAGTTATTCATAAGGAAAATATAAGAGCTAGAAAAAATAGGAATGTAAGCAGGCTTTTTCACATACTCACAGATCAATAGTCTAGTAAGTACCTATAAACATATGAGTGGAGTGTTTGTCTACCAAAACTGATGATAATGCATATTTTAGCACTTAATTCGAGTCCATTTTTAGTACACCAAAAGTTTACTAGGGTGAGTTCATTTTGGAGGGCCTGGGCACCATAGGGTGACTAAACAACAACCCCCAGGTCAGGTTATAATTGTCTGCGAACTTTGTTAAGAAGAGGTCTTGGCTCTCTGCTTGGAGATCTGAGTAGTAGAGACCCAAGACATCAGGCTAATAAAGTTTACAGATGATTTTTTGTGTGTGTGTGTGTGTGTGTGTGTGTGTGTGTGTGTGTGTGTGTGTGTGTGTGAGTGTGTGAGTGTGTGTGCAGTTATGTAGTGTGTATACCAAGGTTTATGCCTTTCAGAAAAATCTTAGGTAAATTCCAAAGTTATTCAAAAGAAAATGCAACAACAGTGACTGAATTGGTAGCGCACTCACATTTTGGTGCCAGAAGATCAGATGACAATCCTCAGGATTCAGCAAGCTCTGCACGGTGTGCATGAATAGTGCAAGACCTGCTGCACGCAATATGGCCGACAAGTGATCCAGGAAAGAGCTCCCAGGATGTGCACGAGTGCTCCTACACTATTCCTGCACTGACACAGTTCCTGTATGCTAATTACCCCATTTGCAGGTGAAAACCATGCAAATGAGTTGAATTAGTGATCCAGGAAACAGCCAGACGTCTGTGCAGGAATAATGTAACCTGCAAAAATGTATTCGGCTACTAACTGAAATTATTTCTGCAAATTACAAAACGGAGGCATGACAGCTTCAAAGAAAGCATGCATTCAATGTAGTAGGCATGCCAATGGCCAGATAAATGTCTACTGGCATGGTAAATCATTGCAAAATTATAAAAAATAACTTTTATTCTTTTTTTGGCCGGTTTCGGCCATTTAAGCATAGGGCAGCGGTGTGCAAACGGAAACGGCCTGAAAATAAGAAAAAAGTTGGAAATAAGCTTGTTAAACAAAATCAGCATTCTGCCATAATAGTCAATGGCATGCATAAGACAACAATATCATGGAATAGTGGTTGTTAAGGGGGAAGGCTGAGTGTCAGTTTTCTAACCATGCATTAGCAGTCAGTTTTATGCAAATGAGGGGACTGATACTGAATCACAGATTTCCCCTCATTGTTAGCTTGCACCCAACCATGTAGGTGCAGGAAGACCATGGTATAAGCATAAGAGGTAGATGACCTAATAAGGGGGAGTTTCATACATGCTGTAAGCTTATTGGAGCTCTGTGGCCTGCGTTTGCCCTTAGCTAAGCACAGCTAAGGAAGGGGTGTGTGTCTGAGGCTGCCTAGCAGTGTTTACATTACCTAAACAGGTGTGTGCACCATGCACCGGGTTTTAACTCATTACATCTGAGTGACGGCTCCAGGTGCATCTGCAGTTACCTCCTACTGCTCCTCTAGATGTCAAATATTACTTGTGCATATTTGCATTAATAATTCCAAAACCATGCTGCACACAAGGTTTAAAAATATTTTATCTTGAAGCATACATGATGGCAAACACAATTGTATTGATATTTGACCTCGGTCAATGAGTATTTGTTAGAATTGTAAGGTGATAATTTAATTTTTAAAGGCTCAGGCCACACCCACTAGGAGTTAAAGGTACATACTCAAAATAGTTGTACTGGAGTGAATGAGTTTTAAAGAAAAAAAAAACAGGAAATAGCATCTCTGTTCACACCTGAGCACTGGGTATGCATGGCGCACCTCGGGACTTAAACGGGAAGGCAATGGGAAGGGAAAACAGCTGGAGGAAGGCAATCAAGGAGAACTAACATAGCTGGCAGGTGAAATGTATCAAAATCAGACAATTATACAGGCAGCAGCCCAGCTCAGCACACTACTATAAACTATGCAAATACATTTCACTCTGTTTTTTTTCCCACAAACTCTACATCATCGGTGTACACATATGGGGAAATTTTACCTGACAAAAACCTACAAAATGATAGGGCCTGGTGTCGCTCTCATACATCAATATGTGGAAGAGGCTGAGGGTGATGAGGATGAGAATACTGTCGACCAACCCACAGTGAGGAGAAGGAGAAGAGTGTACAGACCCAGGGTAACCTACCAGGGGTTAGATGAGCTGGAGATAATGGAGCACTATAGGGTGGACAGGGACATCCTACAGCAAATTGTTGAGCTGTGCCGGCCACGCCTCTCACACAGGGCCAACATAAGGGAACCCATCTCAGTGGATACAAAGGCATGTGTAGACATAAGAATACTAGCCACAGGTACCTTTCAAAGGCCAACTGGGGATATAATGGGGATCTCACTGGCATCTGCATCCAGGGTACTCCACCAGTTCCAGGATGCCATGTCAGCACATGCCGGTGAGCACATATATTTCCTCAACACTCATGAGGCGTTGACCAGCAATATGCAACTGTTTCACCAAATAGCAGAATACCCTGAGGTAGTGGGTGCTATAGACTGCACGCACATACACATCAATGCACCACCTGGTGAGCAGGGTAGGGTCTACATAAACTGTAAGGGCTTCCCCTCCATCAACTGGCAGGTCATGTGCGATGCCCAGGGCATTATCATGAATGTGTGTGCTGGCAGCACTGGAAGCTATCATGACTCCCACATCTGGCATGTAACACAGCTGTACCAGAGATTTGCCAGTGGGGACATCTCATATGGCCACCTAATGGGGGATGCTGGTTACGTAGTGGAGCTGTGGCTGATGTCAGCCATCCAAAATACACACAAACCCCTGAACAAGAACTCCATAATGAGGCACACGCAGAAACCAGAATCATAATAGAGCGTGTGTTTTGGATGCTCAAGTCACGGTTCTGGTGCCTGGACATATCCAGTGGAGCCTTGCAGTACCATCCAGCTATATGTACACAAATTTTCATTGCATGTGCCATGCTACACAATATGATCCTGCGGAAATAACTGCAGCAGGAAAAGCATGGGGCAGGGCCACACAGCCCACCACCATTGCCAAGGCCAGCACAGACACAGAGTGACTCTGAGGAGGAACAACCTGAGCCTGCCTTGGTAGGCAGAAGAAGGCATGCCCAGTATGCCCAGGCATTGGCAAACAGGCAATGCATAGCACATACACTAACACGGTAGGAATCCAGGGAATGACACCTCTCTCTGACTTGCACATACAGTAAAAGGGATGCCAAACATGACACTATCTGTGCTTTACCATGTATAGGGAGTGTACTATGTGCATCCAACATAGTCAGCCCTCCAGCACCATCCTCAATGCTGGCATAGCCACAAGGTAAGTCACTCTTCCTATCAATTGCTGAATGGAGTAGTATGTTCTGCTAGTTGTAGCTATGGTATGGATGTGAGCATGCAAGGGAATCGGGTGGCTGATTGGGATGGCAGCAGATAGTGGGCACCTATATGGGCAGCATGAAATCCATAACAAATACTGGTGTTAACAAAGTAGGCAGTACTAGACAAGGTGATAAATCCCACTACAGTACACATGGTGGCCCAAATGTGTGTCCATGGGACACATACATGCATGTCAGTGAGGTTCACATACCCAACAATAGCCTCAGCCAGCAGGACAGGTGTAGATGACCATAAAGAAAGGCTGTGCTAAGGCCTCCAATTAATGGCAATGGAGAAGAGCCCTCCCTCCAGACCTACACAGACAGACTACAACAGGTCAGGCAGTTGTATGTTAGTTTTGCAGGGTAAAAAGTCTGAAACTGAAATGTAGGTCAATAAAAACCTAAGATCTGTACTCTACTGATATGCCTCTAGTCTGCATGATAGGTCAGAATACAAAATGAAATGGAAGCCAACAGAATACCTCAATTACTAGTACAGTCATAGCAAATGTTTACAGTTGTCAGGTGTGCCCCCCCCCCACAATCCTATGTAGAAATGCAGTAACTTGTACAAGTGGGATTAATAACAGAGGAGCACAGATTACCAGAGCTAGCCCAATTTACAGGATAGATTGTTGCATGTGTACAATATGCAGGGCTCTGTGTGTTAGGTTGTTGTATGTTGTATATTGTGTGGAAGTGGTCAGCATGTAAGCATGGAGGCCTGTGGCTTGTGTCCTGGTGGCCTATGGCTAGTACTGTCGATGACAGGGCCATGTTCTGACAACTGCAGTGCCAACCACAATGCATCCCAGCAAGACCCAATTCAGCAGTCATCTATACTCATTATTCAGATGTCAATATCTGTCACCATCTGAAAAATGGACATGCTATGAATGTGGGCCCAAACCTACACACAGTACACAAGTGGAAGTACCCTAGACAGAGTACATAAAATGTAACTGTCAACTGCACACACCTTTGGAATTGTACATGCAGGTTAGCAGCACATTAGTTGTCCGTGTAGTATGGAATACTGATGTAGTCTGGCCAATCACTGGCAGTCCACAATAGGCACAGTTATGAAGTAATGAGAGACTGCCTATGTCCCCGCACAAAGCAGCATAAGGGGAATGTCCCAGGTATATCTGTGAGTCAGCTGCAAGATATATATCACACATGCACTCAGCTCACCCATCATCATCCACAGGTTTACCACAGGTCATATCCCTGCTGTTGGGAATGAGTACAGTATGACCCCCACTTCTGTATGGGAATACACACAGAATGCAGCATGCTGAAGAGGTGTCCCATGCAGGTGTGTCCCTAGCTGTAAGCAGCACCCTGCCAGCATCCATACCAAGGATTAATATGGACAGGAACTATTGCCATTAACACCTTGCACACTTACCCTCACCCCAGGGGAATCCAGTGGCTCGCAGCCTGGGACTATAGGAGTGACAGAATGCACTGGCCTGCTGCAGATGGCCAGCATCACTACCAAATGTCCTACAGTCCTCTGTCAATGGCTTGTGCCTCACCCATACTGCCAATGTATATTATCTCATAGGGTCCCAACTAACAACATAACACAGTCCACAGAACACAAATGCAAGGTCATGTCGACAAATCCCCGTAGCATGCCCACCATGTGCTACTGCATGAACTGTGGACCAACCCCTAAATAACGCTGAGATGAATGGACAACTATAGGGATACTTTGCAGATATCACTCGCATAATGTTATGAAGAGGATAGAATAACAGAGTGGGGGGTGTAGAAGCATGGGCGCCATGGAGTGTGTGAAGTCTGAAACTCTGATGAGTGCCCATACCACCCCTGCCTGCAAACCCAGTAATGGGTGGCTACAAACCCGCTCATAAACCACAATGTGAAGGGGGACTGACCAGATATATAACCCTGCCTCTGGGTAACCTGGGTGAATCTGTATAGCTGAGAGGTATGGCCACAGCAGGATATGGTCATTCTGTTATGTTGATAGATGTACAAGCAGGAGATCCTCAGCCACCACAGTACCAAGGTGCTGGACCATTTACACAGATCCATCAGCAAGTGTCTGCAGCTACCCCTCCAGAATGGCATGAGTGTGCAAGAATATGTAAGCTGCAGACCACAATATGGGACACAGCTTCATTCATCTTGTATTTCCCAGGAAATAACTGTGAAAAAATACGTACATCTGTCAGTAGTTGATGACATAATACATCACAGTGTAAAACAGTACATATCTGAATATCTTTGCTAACACCAACCATGTAACACAAGCAGCACAGACACAATAGTTACAGTATCCCACTATCTTTCACCCATTGTGACTCCATATTGTCAACCTATCTAGAGATATCCTACAGAAACAGGTTGCTAGCTGTAGGTGTACCTGGAATGGATTCACACACTCAGTACAGAAGGTCATACTGGGCATGCTCCTACACTTAGAGAAATGAAGCCCATGTCTGACAACAACAGTGGGCTATACATATCTGTCAGTCGCAAATGTCTGTGTGCACACACACCACATTGCACACCATTCATCCTTTGCACACACATTAGATAGGAATACTCACAGATATCCAAGGCCAACACACTATAATAGGTCAAACATACACAGAGATGTGGGGAAGAGAGAGGTAGATAGTGACAAAGAGATTGCCATCACGAGGCCTGTCCCACCGACCACACATCCAATTGGCCAATATCACATGATGTGCTGATGTCAGTCACTGTAAACATTTGCTTTTAGTAGCCCTCAGCCCTATAGTGTCTGCGATGCTTGTAATAACTGTGTAACATGATAGTACAAATCAGTATTTATCTAGCGTTTGCATATCCAGTCCTATCAAATGTAAATTTGTGTGTGACTGAGTGTTGTGTGTGTGTTTCCAGAGGAATGGTTTATGGCCCATTCACACACACTGCACTTCCCATAGCCCATGTTAGCAGTCATGCTGATGTCAGTCACCTTGAAATAACCCTCTGGCCACTTCTCAGCCCCATAATCTCTGTGGCATGTGGGATAACTGCGTGATGCTATAATGTAACATACTAGTTAGGTAGGAGTTCTTATCCCAGATATGGCAACTGTGAGTGTGTGTGTAGAGATTAATCGTTTTGAGGCCATTCACAGTCACTACACCTCCCATTGCCATACTTTAGCAAGCCTGCTGATGTCATTCACCTTGAAATATCCCTTTGAACAAGGGCCAGCCCTATAATCTCTGTGGTGTGTGTGTGATAACTGTGTAATGCTATAGTGTAACATACTAGTTAGGTAGGAGTTCTAATCTCAGACATGGCAACTGTGAAACTATGTGTGTGTGTGTGTGTGTGTGTGTGTGTGTGTGTGTGTGTGTGTGTGTGTGCGCGCGTGTGGAGAGATTAATGATTTTGAGGCCATTCACAGTCGCTACACCTCCCATTGCCGTACTTTAGCAAGCCTGCTGATGTCAGTCACCTTGAAATACCTCTGTGGAGAAGAGCCAGACCTATAAACTCCATGGCGTGTGCCATAAATGCAGAATAATGTAGTAGCAGTAACTACACAGGTATGGGTTGTAATCTCATCGTTGGCAAGTGTTTGCATGTGTACATATGTATGTGTGTACTTTAAAGATTTTGGCCAAATTTACAGCCAGTACACATCTCAGCGCCTGACTTTAGCAGTCCTGCAGATATTGTCCACTTTACAAGTACCTGTATCCAACCCTAAACCATGTTAGGTCAGTGGTGCATGTGGTAAATGTGTAACATAATGGTCCGTAAAGATTGTTAGATAGAGGTTTGAACCTTACCCTTGGCAAATGTAAATGTGTGTTTAGGGTAAAATTATTTTGAGGATCACTCACCCACTACATCACCCAATGTCAGTATTTACAAGGGCTGGTGATGTTCCTCACCTTAAAAGTACCTTCGGACAACATCCATCCTATAAGCTCCGTGTTGCGTGTGATAAATGTGGTACACTGTAGTAGCATACATAGCTAGGTAGGGCTTTGAATCTTAGTACTGGCAAGTGTGTGTGTATCATCAGTATCCTGTGTGGAGATTGCTGTGATTGTGTAATAACAGGCTGCATTGTGGGATGGGTTTTACTAAATTATTACATTGAGGACCCAGTATATGTCACAATGTCCACCTTACAAGGACAACAGATGTCAAACACCAGAGAGGCTGGTGTAGACAATGCATAGCCCTACATGTGACATTATGGATCAGTGAACAATATAGGCAACCCTTGTATTACTCAGAGAACACTCTCCACCCATGTCTCATACACAAACACACTTGGCTAGGCAACAACCACTATATTGGTAGTTCCCTGCATATTGCCTCACAGATAGTAATCACAGCGTGATTGCAGTGGACTACATGTCTGTTGACCACAACAGTGCCACTGACATCAGAAAGTACTGTGATGTGCAACATCTCTGACTGTGTGTTATCCAGCAAGTAAAAGGACATGGCACCCTGTTCCATCCCTACATTAACCAAATAAATGCTTACAGTGCTCCTTTTGCTATATTCCCCACTGGATGCCTGCAACAACTGTAGAGTCTACAAATGTAACCCACAAAGGGAATACCATGCCTTATACACATGCCCTGTATGGACAGACACTAGTAAATCCACTGAATACCTGTATCATGCTGTCAATGTAGGTGCAAGCACAACCTCATTTCCATTGCCAGGTCTCCCCAAATGAGGTCAGGAATGCTACATCAGAAGATAACAATCTGTACACACAACATGCCCCAGAGACCTCAAGTACACTTCCAGATGCCAAAGAACATGCATGTGGGACATGTGCACAACCCAGACACTGTCCATGTTATGGAATATAGATCACATACATGGGAAGCAGTACATTTATATATATATATATATATATATATATATATATATATTTATATATATATATATATATATATATATATATACATATATATATATATATATATATATATATATATATATATATATACACACACACATATATATATATATATATATATATATATATATATATATATATATGTGTGTGTGTGTGTGTGTGTGTGTGTGTGTATATATATATATATATATATATATATATATATATATATATATATGTATGTATATGTATGTATATATATATATATATATATATATATATATATATATATATATATATATATCAATATACAGATATATATACATATGTATATAAATATATATGTGTATGCACATGTATACATATAGCTACATATGTATGTATATATCTATATCTATCTATCTATATATATATATATATATATATATATATATATATATACATATATTATATATATATATATATATATATATATATGTATATATATATATATATATATATATATATATATATATTTATATATCCATATCTTTATGTGTCAACATGACTATTTTATATACCTTCCCAGATGTATCACACCATATTAATCTTATATGTATATATTTAGATATAACAACATACCAATTCAACACTAATTTCACTAACAAGTACTACAATTGTAGAAGTCAAAGCAGTTATTCACTACTAGTCAGTATGTGTACTGACAGATATATTGGAAAAAAACAACCATTTTTCACAGCTGTGATGGCTTAGTGGTTAACTGCTGTGACTACAGTGTACTGGGTCCTCGGTTCAAGACCTGCAGGGGCTGCTTATTTTGTTGCTAGGCAGAATGAGGACTGTTGGATACAGAGTGGTTAAGGTGGTTTTGAGCAGCTTTAAGTGGGTTTGCATGGGTTTGCCCAATGGTAAGCTCTGCTAATGTATGGTTAAACAAAAAGCCACTTACCGTTGCGCAAATCCACTTAGCATTTATATTTAAGCAAAGCTTACACCTGCTAAGCATGGCTCAGCCCTGGTAACCAGTGATCACATTCCAGTCTGATAAAATAGCACAGTAATGACATATTTAATAAGTGTATTCAATTCCATGTACATAACATGCTTCTATGTGCTGTCATTACAGTAACAAGGGGTGTGAGTATACTGTCTGGGACACCTGAGTATATATGGCTAGTACAACAATCTTTTCCTTTTGTATGTGTTTCATGCATGGATAGTATCCGAGGTTATATGCAGTCACATTTGCATGTATTGTATCATTATGTTACTACTGTTAACAGTGCTTTCCCAAGTAAGAGTAGATTGCAGTACTGGAACCATACAGCCCTGCCTGCAAAGCTGGACTTTGAGTACTGACTATCGTGTTCTTGGTGTGTGAGCTGTGTGTTATTAAGTACTTGCTACTGGATATTGATCTGATATGTGGATATTAACTGTAGACTACTATGTGTATAGGATATGTCATTGAGGGTTGCTGCCATGTAGTAATGGCATACATATCAGTGTCAGATGTCTATCTGTCAAAACAGTAACCTTAATGCATAACCTGTTGGCTAGCTGATTTCTGTCTGTCCTCTGTACAGATGTGCAGATGTCAGGTATCCATCTTCGCTGCTTACAGACAATCTATGCTCGACTGACACTGAAATGTCTGCCCAGCTGTGTTATGAATGCCACAGCTAGGAAACCCCACCCTATATGCACCACATGCCATGGATACTTCAACTAGACTACCATAGTCAACAGAACATGCTTGGGTACAGGTCTCCAACCCAGACACTGGCCATGTTATGTAATTATGTTGCATACATGTCAATTGGAGAACCTCACTGGCCCTCTGCAAGAGACAACCAGATGATTGGATGTTGCATTTAACTGTCATCCTGAAGACCGCTCATGTGGCATCAGTTGATAGATGGCTTGCTGACAAATGGCAGGTGACATGATACCACTGTACCCATATCCCCTACTCTTCTCATCTCTCCACGGACAATATCCTGGTACACACCGAGGAACACCAGCACCTATGGACCCCAGTACTGACAAATGTGTCAGTGTGCATTGCTGAGAATAACAGTGTCTGTGTGTTTGTAAACTTGCAGTTGATAATACCCTGAGGATCTTCTTACACACTACACCCTCCATTGCCATAGTTAGAAATGGCTGCTGCTGTAATGGACATTAAATGTATCTTGTTACACTCTTCACCCAATGGGCTACCTAGAGCTTGCAGTGCCAGCACAACACTGTTGCACAGATGGGTAGATAGGCATGGGTTACCCTCTGAGTCCTGGCAAGTGTGTGTATGTGTGCAAGTGTGTATATTTGTAGGTTACAGCATTCTGATGCCACCTTCTCCAAATACAATACACCTGGCCATACAGTATAAAGGCTAGTGATGTTGCTGACATTAGGAGAGCCATGACAAACCATCACCCTACTATCCCTGTGGCATGTGGAATAAATGCATATCCCTGTAGTAGCACTGATGAGATAGACAAGGGGTTGTATTGCAGTCATGGTCAATGTGTGATTGTGGGTATGTCAGAGTATTATCATGGGTTTCAGTGAGTAAAATATCCAATGTGGGATGTGGGTGCTGGGTATACTGTCTTTACACCATGGTACCCCAGTACATGTCCTAAGTTCTGCTGTATGAGGACCACTGTCACCATCAACCATACAGGTAAATGAGTACACTATCCAGCCCAATGATGCATGTGCTGTGTGCAAATTATCTGTAACAGAATGGACTCACTGACAAGGTAGTTAACACTGATAAACCCAGGTCTCTCAGATGTGTCTATGTCTGTTATGTGTTTTTCAATGTGTATATGACAGTATGTCATACTATGTATTATTCATTAACACCCAGTACATCCCCCATTACCATATTGTACAAGGCCTGGTGATGTTCCTCACTTAACAAGAAACTCGGGACACACCTCATCCTAAAAGCTGTATGGTGTGTGCAATTAAAGCCAAACACATTAGTAGCAATAAGTACCTAGGTAGGGTTTCTATTCTCAGTGTTGCCAAGTAAGTGTGTGTGTATGTGAAGGTATCTACTTCAGTCTGCAGAAGATACATGTCCCAGGAGGTCATCTGTCTGAGAACTAACTGGCAGATGCTAACATTGCAAAGGAATCATCTCATAGAAATTCATTCCATCAAAACTAGTAACAGATGTGTAAATGCCCTCTTCTCCACTGTATAGCTGTACAGCGATACTGGAGATGGTATATATAGCTGGTTGTTGATGTTGTGGACACAGCCACCCTCATTGGGGTTATTGTTGTGTGTATCCCCCCACTTAGTCTGCTGTAATACTGCACAGTTTATGTTAACAGGTTAAATAATTGACACTCACACTATGTGTGGCTCTACACCACCCCACATCCTCCAAAGTGAAGGACTGTGCCACCCACACCAGCACATCTATGTTTACAAACTCCAGGACAGCACTACATTGGGGAAGGGGACATATTCCCTGCCAGTACCATTGTCAATGACATTAAAGTAGCAGACTGATTATTTACTGATGTGCTGTTTTGCCTATTTTGTCTTGCTGGAATTGCATATGCTAAAATGGGTTCACTGCAAAATTAAGTACATCCATGTGTACAGTATTCTCTGTGTATTGCATCAACACCAAAGCCTCTGTGTGTGTGTGTTATACACAAACATGTGGTGTGTGCCACCCAGTACACTTACCATTGTCTACTGTAGAAGGGCTGCTGACATCAGCCACCATGCACTCACCTGTATACACCCCTCAGACCTATCAGCCATGTGGCACATGCAGTAACTGTTATACTGACCTGTTACTTGAGTTCAGCTGTACCCAGGATATGATACCGTCAATGTGTCACCACAGTGCCATCCTCCTTGTAGGAAACAACAGCAGACCAACATCCTGCTGACACATAGACACATACAACACAAACTGAATACATTATGGAGACCACTATCAGTCAGTGTTAATAACAACTATAATGCATCATGGCTGGACATCTACACATCCTGGCATGTAAGCATTAAACTTTCCTGCTGAAAACATGTTACACAGCATTACATTGCTACACCTTAGTACATTCACCTTGTGCATCAGAACCATATTAGCCTGTCCCTGCATCGATGGTATGGATGGCAGGGATGTGGCACAGGTATCATCATATGCACTAGGTGTGTTGTGGGTTTTCCAGAGACCTAGGCTGAGCCGTTTGGTTGACATCATGTGTGTGTGTGTTAGGGGGTCTCATTATTAATTGGGCTGTGCAGATGTAGTGTGTGTTGGTATGGAGGTGCCTTAGCTGTGTTGGTGATGTGTGTGTGTGTGTGTGTGTGTGTGTGTGTGTGTGTGTGTGTGTGTGTGTGTGTGTGTGTGTGTGTGTGTGTGTGTGTGTGTGTGTGTGTGTGTGTGTGTGTGTGTGTGTGTATGTGTGTGTGTGTGTGTGTGTGTGTATGCACACAGTTCGGCCATGTGGGTGCCCTATACAGGGGTTTGTTGGACAGCTGCAGACAGTACATGGTAGGGTGGGCAGTCCACCATCTCCGGCCATGGACATGAGAACTGTGCCTGCCAGGGGTTCCATGGGCACTACTGGGTACAAGGCCAGATATGGTACTCTCCCATGATAATGACAAATGTCCGCTGGATCCGGGTCCCTGTTGGGACCAGCCAGGGCCACATGCACATGGCCTGCTGTGTTGTGGGGTGGACAGCACCCCTCCCACAGTGCTGATGCTGGTACTGCCACTACAGAAGCACTTGTGACTTGTTGCATGTCCACATAGACCTCCACCTGTTGGTGTTCCTGACCTACGTCCATGTGACTGTCACCCTATTCCCATGATATGCTCTAACACAGACATTGAACGGTCAAAGATTCCCACCATCTCACCCAACTGTCTGTCCAGGACCTCTGCAAAATAATGGTGGCAACCTGCAAGATCACGGATGTTGTCAATAATAGCAGAATGAGTAGCCCTCTAGAGCCTCAGACTCTGTCTGCTATAATGTTCCATACATACCTGTGCCTCCATGATGGCCCAAAACAATCATCTGGTGAAACCAGCTGTGGCACTTCTGCCAGTGGCATGATGGCCAGCAGCCCTCCTATGAGCACCCCTGTACATCTGCCTGTGTGGTGCCTCACCAGTCATCTGGCTATTTCTGCTGTATACAGACACACTTGCCATAGTCATCACACTGTCCTGTCCCATGCCACCACCTGCCAACTGTCCCTCATCTATGGCTACTGGTAATGGGGTATGTATAGGCAATGTGACTGTGTGCGGGGATGGGGTGGATAACAGTGGGATGTCAACCGATGGTACAGCTTCAGCCCCTGACAATCCCACCTGTGCCTCACCATACCTATCATCATTGTTAGAGTCTGTATGGACACTAACATCAGTTTTCCTGCAGGAGGGACCCTGACACACCTCGCCACCTGTGAGGGGAAAACAAAAAACGTACTTTAAGACCTGTATGTCATTGCTTACTGCTACACACATGGACACACACACACACACACACACACACACACACACACACACACACACACACACACACACACACACACACACACACACACTTACAGGTGAGGTGGCACAAAGATATTACACAGACCTCTCATTACCCAACTGTCAACATGCATGACATATGGCACTTAACAGCATGCAATGCAGCTATACTCGATCCCTGTTACCAACATTATACATCTCTGTGGTGCATGAGTTGTGTTAGTAGGTGATCCCCCTTCCCCTGGAACACAGTGCACCCATGTACACAGTATTGCTGTGCACCTGTTCAGCACCCTGGCATGTACTGTGCACCATACCTCACAAGTGTACACACCATTGCTGAATGTGTATATGTGTGGCAGTTATGTTTGCTCTGTTGCTCACAGCCCCTATATGTTTGCCTGACACATACATGGGTTGATATGAGGACAGATGTCAATAGTGAATGCCTGAAGTCTGATTTGCAGATCTCATCATCAGCAGTGCATGTATGAGCAATAATATCCAATTACACTGACAACCTTCAAAGCTTACTGTGGCTATGAGGAGTGTACACACCCTTATTGACATGCCACCCTCTTCCCTGATATGCCATGAGGCCACACTACTGCATATGTTAACATTACACACACCTGATATGTGACATATGACCTGTGCAATTAAATGCAGTATCAAACAAATGTGTTAGTTGTGCAGATACTGATTGAGATGCATAGGATATGTGGGTTGCATAAGTGTGCACACCCTTAATATGATGGTATGTTGCAGCACCTGTTAAGTGAACTACAGCAGTCACTATTCCTGGAAGGGGTATACTAGCATGGCCCATCTTCACTTGCCATTATTTGGTCACTCCGCCCGACAAATGTCCCCCAACTCTGCCAGATTGCAAGGTCAGCTCATGTGCACTGCCCTTGGAGGTCACACAGTGCCTTCACTATTGCTGTGGAGTCAGGGTTACGTTTGTCACAGTGCATGACATTGACTGTGTTCAGATACAGCCATTCTTAGTGAGCTTTGGATGTATGCTTCAGTTCACTGTTGTGTTTCAGGATGACACCCCTCCCTGGGCCACACATGAGTGTCATTTTGCAGTGTCCCAAATTCAGAACACTTTGTCTACCGGCCTAGTTCCTGCTAATGAACAGCAAACCTAAAGGTGTACACTGGCACCAGTAAGGTACAGATGGGGATGGTGGGCCTGAGGTGGAGTGAGGTGTTGCTTGTGCAGCACATGTATCTTTATTAATACTGTCTGTAGCTTTCAGCCTTGGTCTCAGTACACCATTACACATTGCAACATATGCCTTTGGGAGACTTGATGTTATGCATATGCTACCTGTAGAGAG
Organism: Protopterus annectens; assembly: GCF_019279795.1. NCBI lineage: Eukaryota > Metazoa > Chordata > Ceratodontiformes > Protopteridae > Protopterus > Protopterus annectens. Next base: position 409,039,309 of record NC_056733.1, on the reverse strand, counting down.
CCCTGGATGATGTCTCCTGTGGAACAACTTTTCCATCTGATTACCCTAACCCATAGGCCACACTTATGCAGAGTCCAGGTAATTGTCAACACAGGTACTGCACAGGCAGTACTTGCTAGACATTCCTGCAAGTCCCTTAGTGTTGCTGCAAGTTTCTGGGCAGCCTCCATGACCAGTTTGCAACATGTGTTGTCATCTGTCTTGGATGGGCATCTGTTTATTTTC